>NC_041227.1:131167447-131225555 GCF_002837175.3 Physeter macrocephalus | reverse complement strand
GGGCGGGCCGGGGCGGGCCGGGGCGGGCCGGGGCGGGTCGCGGGCGGGGCCGGGCCACTTACTCTGGGTGCAGTCGCAGGCTCCAAGCAAGGCTTTCTCGTCCTGACTGTAGTCTGCGAAGGAGGAGCAGGGCTCTGAGAACCCTCGATTCTGGTTCAGACACCAGAGGGGGAGCCTGGAAGGCAGGCTGGGGCCCTTGCGCATTCACTAGGGGACCTCCCCGAGCCCCATTTGGGGCCGCAGCCTCCCAGCCTGCTCCATCCAGGCCCCATGCTCTCTAGCCCTTCCGTGGACGCTCCAGCAACAGCTGGTGGGGAAGCCGGTTCTGGCTGGTGTCTGGAAATCCCTCAGTGTGTCCCTTAGGCTGGCGTAGTGCTCGAGGCCTCAGGCAGCAGGCCATCACTGGGTCCTCGGCCAGAACTCTCTGAGCCTCAGTTTCCCCATCTGTAAAGCGGCAGTGACAATGTCTACATCATGAGATCACTGTATAAGAGGGAGTCGCCAGATTCGAAAGGAGCACTGGATCGGTAGTGGCCGTCACCTTTCTGTAAGCTACGGAACACCTCCTGTGCCTCCCTTATGGGGTTGTGATGAGATCAGGGTTGTAAGATCTCTTTCAAAGGGCAAAAGATCACTGTCTCTGTTTTTCTTCTTTCTCTCTTGGGTGTCAGAATCAACCCTTTACTCTTTCACCCTGGAGCCTGGCCTGGTGGGTTTACCCAGCCTCTCTGGGAGAGAGTCAGTCCTTCCCGCCTGGTCCTGTGACCCTCACCAGCGCTGATGGTGGGAAGGTGCCTCATGTCGTGGAGAAGTTTGTTGACGACAGGACTGGACCGGGAGTACAGGCCGTGGCGGCTGATCCCCAGGTGGAACTGGATCCAGCTGGTCTCCAGGCGGAGCTGCAGTGGGGGATCCAGGGAAGTGAGATTCAGCTGCTCTTTGTATATCTTGTGTCGCCTGAAAGAGCAGGAAGAGATTTTCTTCAGCCGGGGGAACAAGAGCGCAGAGACCTGCGGAAGCGCCTTGTCTGGCCTCTCCGTTATTTCATTCATTTGGCATGATATGTATGAGGCTTGAGGCTGTGCTTAGGGCACCTTGGCGGACAAAGCGGCCACCGGGCTTCCCTGCCCTCAGAGGGTTTACAGTCCAGTGAGTGACACAGGCAAACAGTTACGCAGGGCCACACACACACACCCACACATACCTAACCACAGGCCATGGCGGATACTGTGAAGGGAAAGCGCAGACGGTTAAGAGGCAAATTAGGGGCCTCGTATAATCTGGGATCTCGGGGAGTGATCCTGGGCCTCTTCCGGCACTTTCCCATGAAAAAGTCTGTATTTTACACTTCCCAATATTTCCTGACCTTAGGAGTCAGGAGGTGAGAGAGAGGTAATTGATGAGAATGCCAAGAGTGAGGGTCAGGATTGTTCAGGAGAGCTCGAAGCTGGGTGAGATTAATCAATACGTCCTATAAGGAAAGAAGAATTAATTAGCCATGTACTGTTGGTCCTGTTCAGGAAACTTCTCTGCCAGGACAAAAAGAAAACGCTGAAACACAATGCCACTGCCATGCAGAGGCTCAGAGCCCAGTCTGGGAGATAAGCGGTACGTCTACGAAATCATCAGAGCAAAATATAAGGCAGTTGTCATCAACTGCTGGACATGTGTTCAGACAAAAACGCCTTAACGTTTGGGGGAAGGGAAAGACGATTATATGGTGAAGTAGTCAGAGGAAGACTCTGATGGGAGAAAGTGGACTTCAGCTGGACCCACGTGGGTGGTGTTTGGATGGAAGGGGCGATGCGGGCTGTGCTCCTGGATTGGTGACAACATGGACGTTACGAGAGGCAGGCGAGGGACAGGTGTATCTGAGGGTTAGAGAGGAAGGATGGATAAAACAGGTGGCTGGGTGAAAAGATGGAGGTCTTCTGACTGGAAAGCAAGGCAGGTCGGCACATGTCATCTGGCGAGGTGAAGCTGACCGGGACGGGCTAGCTGGGGTTATGGGGCAGGGTTTGGGTGTCCCTGTACGTCCGTATTTATCAAACCGTGATACCTTACCTCGGAGGTCTGTGACGGGGTACATAACAAAACAAACACGGCCGATGTTCTTGGCGTGTCAAATGTTCTCACTGGTAAATAGTTTTAAAAATTACCTTTATATTAAAATCAACGTAGACACGTCATGGGGAGGAAAATGAAACCATCATTTTTAATAAAAACCAGTAGTTTTCCAAGAAAATTTCACTTGGGTCACCTCAGACTTTACCTCCAAGAGTCCAGACCCTCAGGAGGGAATGGAGTTTTGTTTTGTTTTGTTCCGCACTCCCCTCGCCCTGTGTGAATACAGTCAAATAATAACGCTGTCCTGGGTGAAAGTCACGTGTCTTGAGGAAGAGGCTCAGGTTTATAAACTGATGTGGAAGGATGGATGTCTGGCAGCTCTTGGTCCTAGCCTTCATGGCACCTGCTCCAGGGTCCTGGTGGCCTCTGGGTGCCCCTACTTTTGGAGGCCTTCGCCTTATATCATGTCAAACATATTAAAATCCACCCCTCATTCAATATCTTTTGCTATCCCTTTTGAAAGTTTTCTTTTATCATTCTGAATCTGTTAAGAATAAAGTATCAAAATAAACAAACAACAACAACAGAGAATATGGTATCTAGTCATATAGCCAAGTCAACACTGGCTCATTGTTCTGTGGACATTTAATTATATATTAATTCATTTTTGTTTTGGAGTTTTGGGGTTGTTGTTTTTTTTTCTCCATTTCTGAGCCAATCCATTTTCTTTGTTCAGGCCTCAGAGCATCGTCAAAGCTTTTGTATGTCTCAGGCACCATGTCCACATTGCAAATGGATGAAGATCCCTGACCTACTGTCTCTGTCAGCTCAGGCTACACAGACAAAATTCCACAGGCTGGTGGTTCAAACAACAGGAATTTATCCTCTCACAGGTCTGGAGGCTCAAGTCAAGATCAAGGTGTCGCCAGGTTTGGTTTTTCCTGCAGCCTCTTCTCTCCTTAGCGTGCAGACGGCCACCTTCTTTCTTGTTGTCTCCTGCCACGGTCTCCTCTCTTGAGGACACATCTCCGGTGTCTCCTCCTTTTCTTAAAAGGACACGGGTCCTATTGGACTAGGGCCCCACCCTGTTGTTCTTTCTTCCAGACTCTTGCTGCCACGATCCTTTCCTAGAGAAGCAGCTCCATTGGCTCGATCTGAGGAGTCCTCCTGGGACGACCCTTTCTTCCTCTCTTCCAATCTGTCGCTTCGTATTTTCTGTTATTCAAGCCATAATTCTGAAAATAGCCAACCGGAAAGAAAGACCTGGTGAAGGTGAGTTCCAGACTGTGACACGACATTATGGTTGAGAACAAGGACACGCAAACCAGGCGGAGGAGACTCAAAAGGAAGGCTTGGACCAAAGAAGCCAAGGCTGTCGGGTAATGAGCTCGGGCTTGGAAGGGATCTGAAAGACCCTTGAACCCGACGTCTTATTCCACTTACCACATTCCCATCCAGGAGTTGCCTATTTTGTACTTGATCAGCTCCAATGAAGCAGATGTACCACATCCAGAGTAGCCCAATCAATCAGGCCGGCTCTATTAGAAAGCACTGTCCAATACTGGGCCAAAGTCTTTCTAGAGCTTCCATCAAGGAGTCCTGGCTCTATCCCCTGGATTTATGCAGAACAAAACCCTTCCTTACATTGTAGCCTTGTAAATATTTGAAGATGGATGTCACGTGACCTCAGTTCCCATCTTCAGGTTGAGTTTCTGCATTCCCTTCACCACCTTCCCAGGCCACGGTGTGAATCCATTTGTGATTTTGCCCGGTTCCCCTGCATCGGCAGGCGGACGCGCAACCACTGCGCCACCAGGGAAGCCCCTCTTTTCCCCTTTTTAAAAATATTTATTTATTTATTTAATTATGGCTATGTGGATCTCTTTCCCTCTTCTTTCTTTCTTTCTTTTCCCCTTTTTAAAAATATTTATTTATTTATTTATTTATTTGGCTGCATCGGGTCTTCCTTTTGGCACTCAGGATCTTTCGTTGCGGCACACGGACTTCTCTCTAGTTGTGACACATGGGCTCTCGAGGACAGGGGCTCAGTAGTTGCGGCGTGTGGGCTTCGTTGCCCCGCGGCATGTGGGATTTTAGTTCCCCGACCAGGGATCGAACCTGCGTCCCCTGCATTGGAAGGCGGATTCTTAACCCCTGGACCACCAGGGAAGTCCCCACTTCCCTCTTATTTCTGACACCCAGAATGAAATGCAAGAGCCCGACATAGATTGTCCAGTGCAGAGCAGAAGAGGATAATTACCACCCCCATTCAAGATGTTTTCTTTCTGTTAAGGTAGCCAGATAATGAATAAATAATGTGGAGAAATCACATCACATATCTCTGAGAAAATAGAGATGTTGTGGTTGGCAGAATTCTAGGACTGGCCTTCGGGGTTCCACGCCCTCATGGCTAGAAGCTGTGAACATGATGACCTGTCACTCCCAGGATTGTTCTACGTTGTGGCACAGTTGACCGGGGATGAGGAGGTTAGCCAGCAGGGCCTAATGTAGTTCCACGACTCTTGAAAGCGGAGAGTTTTCTCTGGCTGGTGTAGCAGAAGGAACCGAAATGTCTGTCGATGGATGAATGGATAAAGAAAGTGTGGTATATACACACAACGGAAGATTATTCAGCTTTAAAAAAGAAGGAAATCCTGCCTTTTGCAACAATATCAGTGCACCTGGGGGACATTAAGCCGAGTGAAATAAGCCAGACACAGGAAGACAGACACTGGGTGATCTCACTTCTATGTGGACTCTTAAAAAGTCAAATTTAATAGCAGCGGAGAGGAGAACAGTGGTTGCCAGCGGCGGGAGGGAGGGGGAAACGGGGGGATGTTGGTCAAAGGGCGCAAAGTTTCAGTTGTGCAGGATGAACGACCCCTGGGGATCTCCTATACAGCGTGGCGGCTCTAGTTAATCACACTGTACTGTATGCTTCAAATTTACTAGAAGTGTAGGAGATCTTTGTTCTCCAAAAGGAGGTGAGAAAAGACGGCTGGGACGTCCCCCCAAGACAGCAAGCTCTGGGCAGGCAGCCTTCCAGCTGGGGGTGGAGGGGAGGCTTGAACTATTGGTATAATTATCCGAAGTGTCTCACGTTAAACTGCTTCAGTCCTAGCAGTTTACTAGGTCTGCAGGCCACTGGCCAGCTTTTCCTTACTTTATTCACATTTATTTTTATTTTAAAAGAGAGCCGGGCCAGGCTGTAGTTCCCAAGGCTACTTTGAGGCTTAAACTCTGGGACTGCTCGACTCTCTTGGGAGTCTGGTGGAAAGACTGCAAAGTCCTGAGCTGAGCTAGTCACCCTGAACTAGAGCAGCAGAAAGAGAAACAATGATTCTGGGATTTGGGAGCAGGGCTGGGGAGGAGGTGGAGTTTTCTTAAGTGGAGCTGCAAGCTGATGGGTTCCAGCTACAACAACAGTCCAACAGTCGGGGCTCCAGCCTCCAAACAGAAAAACAAATGTGGCAAATGGAGTGTAACTTCCTCAGGAGGACAAATCGCTCTTTAAAACCTTCATATTTACTGTTGGGTGGGGACGCATAGCTCTCTGGTTAGCGATTCTGCCCTTCCCGGGGCCAGTGTCACAGCCTGGGCGGGGGCGGGGCGTAGCACAAAACAAGGGCAGCACGGGGTCCTTCCCACTGGGTTGTTTGTTTGTTTTGGGGTTTTTTTTTTAATGGTTAAGGTAGGGTTGTCTATTTTTTTTTGCTTTTTTTTAAAATCAGAAACGTTGTTTGTGTGCCCTTTGTTCCTTGGGGACAACCAGCAGGGGTGTGTTGGAGCTGGCTTGGACAGGTAGCTTGACATCTGCCGTCGTGGGAGAATTTACACCATGGAAACTGGCAAATGTGACGGGTCGGGGCTTTTTGGCCCCCAGAGGAGAGCCCGTTCTGCAGCACACTGGCCTGTGCTCTGATTATGGCTGTGTGCTTGCAAACATAAAAATGGTAAAAGAGATAACCAGCAAGGACCTACTGTACAGCACAGGGAACTCTGCTCAATATTCTGTAATAAGGATCTAAATGGGAAAAGAATTTGACAAAGAATGGATATATGTATCTATATACCTGAATCACTCTGCTGTACACCTGAAACTAACACAACAGTTAATCGGCTATACCCCAATATAAAATAAAAATTAAAAAAATATGGCGAACACAGAAATTACCTGCCTTTTTTTACCTGTTTGTTATACCCAAGGAAAAAAAGAAAGTAGATTTCTAAAAACGCAGCTCAATGTGGCAAAAGTAAATATCACTATATTAAACAAATATTATATATATGGGGGGAGGGGTTGTTATGTACAGTGTCAGCCAAGATAATCCTGGTCCTTAAACTAGCCTTACTTTTAAAGGAAGAAATAAAGTAGATACCAAAAAATAAAGCACAAAGTATTGATGGGATGTTGCTTTCATTCATAAAAAGAAAACCTCGGTTACAAGTCCCATGACCTTGAAGTGAGAAGTAAAATCCACTCTGCTCCTTACCCTCTGAAGTACTGGAGTTTTCCATAAAAATTGTTTTGAGTAGGAAATATTTACACGGTTCAAAATGTTAAATTTCAAAACTCTCCCTTCCATCCCTGTCTGCCCGTTCACCGACTTCCGTCTCCAGAGGTAACTGATGTGGCCAGTTGTTTCCCTTGTTTCTCTCCCCTTTTACCCTTATAGGTTTTGTAGCATAAAATCCACACTGTCCTGAAACTTGCTTTGCTCTTGTCACTAGGTTTTGGCAACCGTTCCAATTCAGCACCCAGAACGCTCCTTATTCCTTTGTAAGGCTGCATAGTATTCCAGTGTTTGGGCATCACAGGACCCACCTTATTCCTTATTGGTAAAAATCTAGGTTGTTTGAAGTCTTTTGCTACCACAAGTGATGTTGTGAAGTCTAACCTGTACCTGTGACGTTTCCCTTGTGCGGGAGGATGTCTGTACGGTGAAATTCTAGAAGCGTAACTGACGGGTCAAAGGTAGATATTAATACATCTGTCGTCGTTACAGAAGTTACCAAGCTGCCCTGCTCCAAGGGTGAGCACTGTCTGAGACTATTTTCACGAAGCTTTGCCAACCGTGTTACTTTTTGATCTCTGTCGACCTACTAGGTGAAAAATGGTATCTCCGTGTATTTTATTTTATTTATTTTTTTTTTTGGTTTTTTTTTTTTTTTTTTTTTTTTTTGTAGTACGTGGGCCTCTCACTGTCGTGGCCTCTCCCATCGCGGAGCACAGGCTCCGGACGCGCAGGCTCAGCGGCCACGGCTCACGGGCCCAGCCGCTCCGCGACACGTGGGATCTTCCCGGACCGGGGCACGAACCCGCGTCCCCTGCATCGGCAGGCGGATTCTCAACCACTGCGCCACCAGGGAAGCCCCTCTCCGTGTATTTTAAACGTGCGTCTCTATCTTGCTAGGAGTGAAGCTGAGCATCTTCTCTTGTGTTCAAGCGTCACTTCTATTTCCCTTGCCCGTGTTTGTGCTGGGTTGGTCATCTTTTTCTTACTGATTGTGCCCATGTAGAAAATCAGCTCTTTTTCCCTACTATGATTTGCAAACAGCTCCCCCACCCCAATTTTCGGACTTTATTGGGGATGATCTTTTTCATGCAAAAATGTTGATTTTTATGAGGCTGAAATGACCACTCCTTTTATTCAGGCTCTGACGTCTACATTATACTTAGAAAAGCCAGTCTCACTTTGAAGTGACAGGAATACAAAACCAAATCAAAGCAAATCATGGTTCCTTCTAGTATTTTCTGGTTTCATTTTTTCCATTTAAATATTTAGTAAAAGGTATGTAAAAAATATTGAGTATGGCACGCACCATTTTCCCCGCTAGATAGCTAGCCAGTTCTCTAAAAATAATTTATTAAACAGTCCATTTTAAAAAATCTCACGGATTAAAAATGTCATCTTTTTTCACACAATAAATTTCCATTTATATTCTTGGGTCTGTTTCTGGGCTCTCCATTCTGTTTCATGTTCTGTCTAGCCATGCTCCGGTATGACAGTTTGAACTTTTTAAAAACTTCATAAAAAACACTAATTGCTGGTAGGGCTAGTTCCCCCGTACTGATCTTTTTAAGAGTGTTCCTATGTAGACCAACTTGCGTAGTTACCTCCATGAATTTTACAATCATAAGATGCTTTACAAATGGAAACCTTATAAGGGTTTAAGCAGGCTCACCGAGTAGCATCGAGTATAATGCTTTCTTGCATTATTGATGAAAGTATAATCGGCCCATCTTTTCAGAGGGCAACGTTCCATTTCAAAATTTATAATGAGTTTACCCTTTGACTCAGCAGGTGCCCGAGGATGGCTGCCATTTTTAACTATCATTACTGCTTATAAAGACTGGAGAGCAGGTAGAGCATCACATTTGCAGTGGGTCGCTGGAAGCCACCGGCTTCGCAAGCCACAGCAAAATCCTCGGAACACCCTGTAAACCAGGGAAGGACCTCCGTCTTACTGCTGTGCTACACACTACCCTTCGCCTGCCCTGGCACGTCTGCAAGGTCACGGGTCTTCCCAGGGGCCCGGCAGTCCCACTGTGGCTTGTCTGCGGTCTCTAGGTGCACTAAGGAAGCAGTAGCCAAGTTGTCTTCGGGGTATTAGAGAAAAATGCTTTCTCCATCCTTTGACTGTCAGGCAGGTCTGGCCTGGGGCTGGGGGGGAGCCTGCAGCCGGGCACCTCAGCTGCTGCCGCCCAGCTAAGTGAGGGCCTGGGGCCTCTTCCTGGGATGTGGGGCTCTGAGAGCGCGTGGAGGATGCCATCCCGGGCTCTGGTCCCTCCTGGGATCTTCAGGGCGGAGCCCCTGGGGTGTGGTGTTCAGGGGCCAGGTGCCGGGAACACATCTGGCAAGGAGGGGAGACGGCTGTGACCCAGAGAGGGTTCAGGAAGGGCCTGGAAGGTTCTCAGAGGCTTGGGCGCCACCCTCGCCCGCCCCACGCTCCCAGTCGCTGAGCGCGCGACTTTAGGCCTGAAAAACTTCCTCGGTTCCTCGATTTCCGGTCTGGAGGAAAGACAAGGGGTAGGACAGACTCCCTCCCCACACTTGGTTTCAAGGTGTAGATGCCTCCACTGTACTTAGCTGCCTCATGGGGCGGGGTCAGGCCCTTTGGGGATAATTTTGGCACCAGACCGTGCAAAGAAATACGCAAGAATCCCGCCTGACGGTCCGTAAAGCGGAGAGGGCGGGGCTGCATCAGGAGGGCCCGTCGAGGCCCCATTAGTTCTAGGGACAAGCTAGTCACTGCTCAGGTGCCCCGGCTGTGAAGCGCAGGTGTCTCTGACTCCTGTGTCCCCTCCAAATCGTTCCTCAAACCTGCAGTTTCACCTCTGCCACCTCTCCAGTGTTCCCTTTCCTCCTGCTGCCCTGCCACCTCAGCCCTCACGCCTCGCCTGGAGCCCGCGGTGGCCTCTTAACTGAGGTTCAGGACTCAAGTCTTCCTCCTCGTCTCTCCAGGCTCCGATCTCGGCCAAATTATCTGGAAATCAGAGCTCCAAGCACGCGTCTCCCTCCTGCAAAATTCTTCGCCATGTCCTCGCTGCCGGTGAAATCTGGTCCAACGCCCTGATTCTGGTATATCCCCCAAGAGCCCCTTTGACCCTTTCTAGTCTCCCCCCTCCTCGTTCCCTTCCTACCTAAGCACTGTGTTTAATATGCTCCCAGACCTTCCAGCCCACCTCGTGCTGCTTCTCCCACGGGAATGCCGACTTCCACATTTTCATCTCCAGATTCCAGGGTCAAACTCTCAAGGAACGTCCTCTTTGAAGCTTTTCCAATTCTGCACCTGGATGTGAGCTTTCTCTCTCACTCCTGCAAATCCGTATACACCTCCCATCTCTTCTGTTGTTCTTGCTGTAGGCAACAGGTGCTCAATAAAGTCTGAGGAACCAATGAATGTGCTCCGTATCTCACCCACAGTGGGTGCACAGCTCTGTAAGAACTACCCTCTCTGTTTTTCTGGAAAATCAATTAATGGGAATCACAGGCTTACTCAGGAGCAGCTGATTTGCATGCTTTCTGGATAGCGTTATGTTTGCTCTAATGCTAAAGTTTCCAGAAATCCTGCCTGCCGTCCTTCCTTCTTTCTAACGGTAGCATCTCGTAAATTTCCTGGTTCTCCTGAGTCAGGGCAGACTGAACCGATCCTGGGAATTAATTTCTGTCCTTTCTGGCTGAAATAACTAGTCTCTCTTTGGCATTTGCACACGCGTTCCCTGCCAAAAGCAACGATGCCAAGCCCTGGCAAGCAGAGCTATTTCAGCTGCATGCCTGAGAATTTATATTTTGCTACATTCTCTCGTTAGGAAGCTGTGACGAGAGATGACATACTCTCTGCTTTAAGGGCTCACACTGAGGTCCCCTGGGGAGGAGTCTGGTGATAATCCATTAATTATTTTCTAATTGGTTGACCTCCTGCTTGTTTTTTAGAGCTGCTCATTCCCAGCATGGCTGGGAGATGCCGTGCCTGGTGGAGAAGTATGATGGGGCTCCCCGAACCCCATCACCTGGCTTAGGACAGATCATCTGTGGAGGTTCACAGAGCCCAGACCATCTACTCCCAGCATCCTGAGCAGCCGGAGGGAGGCGGGGCTGTCAGGCACTCGGCAAAATTCCCTCTTTCGTTGAGTGGTCGTTGTGCTGGAGCATCGGGAAGGAGATGGGGCGACAGTGAAAGATTTCAGAGCCATGTGGGTTTTCTTCCCAAAAAAGCTCTACGTTTCTCGAGGGCCGGAGCCTGCCTAAGATTTTTACATCTTCCTTAGCATTTGACACAGTGCTCTGCGTGCAGGAAATGTTCTATAAATAACTGATTCTTAGATGCCTGAACAAGTTTCCTGCTGCAAAAACTCCATCAGACTCCAAAATACTAGTATCAAAACTTGGGACGGGGGGAGCAAGAATCTCTTGAACACAGGAATTGCACTAGAATTCTACCTCTGTTAGCAGGGAACTCATAAGGTGACTTACTGACTTATTTATGATCTTACTCATCTTATGAATTTCCAAAAGCACTCTGCCATGAAGAAAATTATAAAAGCATTAGGGTGAGCCTCTAAGGGACTCGGCTTTCGACCTCCATCTGTGCATCTGTTTGATCCACGGGTCTGTTTCAGTATTCTTAGCCTTGACATTGGTCTTAGAAAAAGAACATTTTCCCAGAGTTGCTTCGTCTGCGTGGTGACAAGTTTGGAAAAGTCTTCCGTCGTCTTTGCCCTATTTCTCCTGTGAATAAGGAGGAGCTGGGCTCGGTGGGGCCTGACGCTTACACATTTGGAGGACCACTTCTAGGAAAAGAGAGTACAAAACCGTGAATACAGAATTAGACGCGTGAGTGACTATTTCTTCGGGGTGCGAAAAGATATCAACAGATCACTAGTGCCCTGAGGATTTAGATCCCTCTTCCCTGAGATTTCATACTTAACGTGGAAACTGCCTCTTCTTCCTGGTCAGCGGCCCACTCACCCCGCTTACAGCTTCCTGCACCCACAGGGGAAGCAAGAGGCCCTGGGCTGAAGCTTTATCAGCTTCGTGGTAGATCTGCCTCAGATGGGCAATTCACAACCCAGAGCTTTTGACTGAATACCTGATATGAATATCACGGGCAGGCACATAACTTTAGGGAACTCAGGGCTTTACGTAAAGGACCTCCTTGCTTCTCCTAGCCAACACTTGATAGGAGAACATTAGCACAACAGCTAATGAGGACAAGTGATGGAGGCCAAGGAGGCCGTGGGCTTCTGGAAATGGTTTTTCTTTTTATTACTCGAATGGACTTTATTTCTGAGACCATTGGGTCCCTGCAGGCTGCATGTCCTTACTACAGAATTATCTGGAACAGCCAGCTCTCCCCAGATACACCTCAGCAGACTGGTGGGCTCACCATCAAAATCCTGGGGCTTCAGGGAACTATATTCCATGTCCTGGGATAAACCATAATGGAAAAGAATATGAAAAAGAATATATATGTGTGTAACTGAATCACTTTGCTGTACAGCAGAAGTTAACACAACATTGTAAATCAACTCTACCTCAATTAAAAAAAAAAAAAAATCCCGTGGCTCTTCGCAAACAGGCCCGGGCGTCTCCCCCGTTAGCATCCTCTCCCGTGGGAGCCTGCTCCATCCCACGGGCTCCAAGAGCACAGCCCCCACTGCAGCCCTTTCTGTTCACCCGCCACCCTCCCTGTTTATCCCTGTACCCTTGAGGCCAAGGCAAGTCCACGGAAGCTGTGAGCCAGATGGACCTGCCACCACCTGTCAGACCCCAAAGCGGGTCCCCAGTCCCTCCTCACCTCCTCATCTCAATTCCCAAGACAGAAATGCATTCACCCCCTGAAGTCTGTCCTTCAGCCTGAAGGAATATCTGCTTCGCTGAGCCCACGGGCTGCGGCTTGGCTTTTAGGGGTAGGTGACAGGTGACAACGCTGCTGTATCTGTAACTCAGAGTCCCTATTAGTGCTGAGCCTGCACATCCAGAGAGACAGGGAGGGTAGGAGAGGCAGGTCCCTCATCCAGAGTCCCAGCTCTGCCACGCAAGGCTGTGTGACCTAGGGCTGGTTCCTTGACCTCTCTGCGCCTCTGAAAAGTACGGATAATAAATGTACTACCTTAAGGGGGGTTTTAGTGAGGATTAAATTAATTAATAGGTGGGTGAGTTATTACTCTGATTTCTAAGATTCCATTTGTATAGGGTGGGGAAGGAGGGCCGTGAAGGATTATCGCGACCTCTGCTTCATTTCCCAGTTCCCCGAATTCTGCTCTATGCTGCATCCCTGCGGCGGGTTGAGTGCTGGGCCGAGATATCCATATCCTCACCCTGGGACCTGCAAATGTTTCCTCACACGACCAGAGGGACTTGCACAAGTGATGCAGTTTGGATCTGGAGATGGGGTGATGAGCCTGGATATCTGGGGGGGGCCCTGGAGGTAACCACAAGTATCCTCATCAGACAGGCCCTCGGCGGGTACAGAGCAGAGCGGGAGACCACGTGGCCCCAGAGGCCGACCTTGGAGAGAAGTGGCCCGCAGTCAGCAGAGGCTGGAAGAAGCCAGAAATGTATTTTCCCCTGGAGCCTTTGGAGGGGGCATGGCCTCACCTAACACCTTGAATTTGGACTTCTGCCCTCCAGAAGTGTAAGAGAATAGACTTCTGTTGTGTTAAGCCCCGCAGGGCGCGGTGACCCGTGATGGCAGCTCTAGGAAACGAATCCAAGCAGCCACTGGGGCCACAGCTGATGGAGCCGATGGGAACCGCCAGGCACGGAGTGGTCCTGGGGCACCGCTGCTCCCGAGAACAAGTCCACGCCCCCCCCCCCCGCCCCGCCCAAGGAACCGACGCCCTCAGGCCCAGGAGCTCTCACTGGGTGGGGGGCAGTGGATGCTGCTAGGTTGGAGAGGGGCTACTGCTTCCCCATCCCATCCCACGTTCTGCAACGGGGCTGCCCGTTGAGCCCTTTAAATGCACCTGGCTGGCCGGTGAAACAAGCTCCCAGGAGAACACGAGAGCCACGGCAATGGCCGGCCGGCTGTCTGGCCCACTCCTCACGGCCGTCCCCCGCTCTGCTCTCACGTGGAGTCATCACGCCAACACCGATGGGGCTCCGTGCCCGCCCCTCCCGCGAGCACCCCACACCCGCCGGCTCAGGACCCTCCTCCCCCTCCCGAGGGGGCAGGGACCCGGTTGGCCTTATCTCACGGACAAGGAGGCCGGCACGGGTGAGCCAGCTCCAGGTCCCCTGGCTGGAGAGTGCCACCACAGGGCAGCCGTGTGACCCCGGCCAGTGGCCTCCGAGGTCAGGTTCTGCATTCCCACTCGACGCGCCTTCCACGCTGGGGCCCACGGGGAAGCAGCGCGGAGCCCGGGCTCCCTCCGGCCTCCCAGCTTGTTCCCGGGGGGGGCGGGGCGGTCCACAGGCACGCGATGCCGCCAGAGCTCCATCCAGAGGGGGCCGCGTCGCTGGAGACAACTTCCACTCACCTGGGGGCTGCCTACTGCGGACGACGCTACTACGTGGGGTCGGGGATACAGGGACAAAGGGACCTGCTGGACTCACGCAGAAGTCCGAGATAGAGTGAGCAGCCTCGCTCCTCATGACCCCAGATGGGATCTTGTTTGTTTTCTTGGTCTTATCAAAGTGGTTAGGCTTGCCCGTTTTGCTCAGACCTTGCTGATCTTTTTTCTCCTATTTATTTATTTACTTGTTTTTAATTCTATACGATTTTTAAAGGTTACTTCCCATTTACAGTTATTACAAAATACTGGCTGTACTCCCTGTGCTGTGCATATACATCCTTGAGCCTGCCTTACGCCCGACAGTTTGTACCTCCCACTCCCCCCCGCCACCCATATCGTCCCCCTCACTGGTGCCCACTAGTTTGTTCTCTGTGAGTCTGCTTCTTGTATGCGCTCTTCACTCGTTTGTCGTCTTTTTTAAGATTCCACATACAAATGATACGCAGCATTTATCTTTCTCTGGCTGACTTTTTTCACTCAGCATAATACCCTCCAAGTCCATCCGTGTTGCTGCAAATGGCAAAATCTCGCTCTTTTTTAATGGCCGAGTCATATTCCATTGCGTATACATACACATATATGCATCTGCTGATGGACGCTTAGGTTGTTTCCATGTCTTGGCAACTGTCAGCAGACCCTGCTGCTTTGGGATGAGCTAACAGAGTGAGGGCAGTCCCGGAGCTGGGACTGTGGTCTCAGTGAGAGACCCGCCTCTCCACCCTCGCAACAACTTCCAGACCTATCGCCGGAGATGAGGGCGGACTGGACATCCTGGAGAAGACGGCAGGTCTTCTTAGATCCTGGTCTAAGGGATCCCCAGAGTCGAGGTAGGGACCTAGCAGAGAACTTCTAGCTGGGCCACGTTTCCCCAGTTCCGGTCCTGGGCAAGAAGCAAAGCACCAGCACAACTAACACACATCACTTGCTCCATGCAAATAAAATTGGAAAAGAGTTGCAAACCGCGACCTCTCTGGGAGAGTCACAGCTGCATAAAGACAGTAAAGGCTCTGAGAAGTCCTGCAGTCAGGCTTCCTGTGCAGAGGGCACTTCCTACACCTTTCCTTTACGGAGCCCATGACGACATGCACGGATTCTGTGTGACGCACAACGCATTCTGAGAAACATTAAATATTAACGCTGAACGCTCAACCTCATCACGACGTGACCATTCACAGAGCCGAGGTCCCACAGCTGTGAGCTACATTGTTCCATGGGATACGGCCTCCGTGGTGTAGGCCAGAGGTTGTCAACCAGGGGCAACCTCACCCCTCACGATGGCAATATTTGGAGACATCTTTGCATCACAGTTGGTGGAGAGGGGCGCTAACGGACGCTGCTAAACATCCTCTAATGCATTCTCCTCTTTTATTTAATTTTCTGTTGAGCCTGGCACGACAGAAAATCATCTGCCCCAAATGTCAGTAGTGCTGAGGTTGAGAAAGCCCTGGCTGGAGTTACAGAATCATGAGCACAGAAAGCACTTAATCCTCTGATAATGACCTGAAAATTGCTGCGATGGATTCTGGACTCGGCGCAATTTAATATTTTCCACAGAGAGCATCAAAGCCTTCCTCAGGGTCTCCTACACTCCTCCGAGATCCTCTGCACCGCAAAAAATTTAAGTATTATTTAATTGTGTGAAAACAAACAAAACAAATGTGAGTCAGCTGTCATTCAGTTGTCAGGCTTATACTGACCTAACAAGCATATGGATAAAAGACCAACACACGTTGTTACTTGCAAAGGATGCACTACTAAATTCTGGTTCTTTCCTCTTCCAACTGTGCCACCTAAAATAGACAAATATATGTTTCACACACACACACACACACACACACACACACACACACACACACACAGTTAGCAAATGACACTGACATTGGAATTGGATGGCTGTGTATCCTCCCTCTCCTCCGTGGTGGAGGAGTGCCAAAAAGCAAAGTGCCAAAAGCAAAACTGAGGCCTAAAGGCAGCGCTCAGCGTGGACTAAGAACAAGGAGGAGACTAAAAATCCACACGCTGGGTCCTTCAACAAACAAATGTTGACCGGAATATACATCTTTTCAAAAGTGTTTGAACCTTGCCTCACTGCCTGTCACCAGGCATATGGGCATCCGAAGGAGAGAAGGATCTGACTGTAGGGGTTGGGGGCACATATTTTCATGGTTTGTGGGCAAATTTCCTCGTGGCTTCCCCACAGATTAAATTCTTTCAAGTCCTGGGCCCATGCGCTGGTGCTAATTTGCATGGTGTTAGTCTTCCATCTGATTTACACACGGAGAGGATAATTGGCCTCTTTTCCTCCCGAGCATGAGATGTCACCCATGGGGTGGGATAATTTATTGAGATATTAATGTGGTTTTTGTTCTTGTGGAATTTTACCCACCCCTGTTCTAAGAAGGGGCCGGACTCTGCGTTTCCTTGTCTCCGGGGGTGTTTCTGATCCGGGACCAGGCAGACATTTAGACAGGCTTCCCCACTCCTTCTCTGGCTTGTAAAATGGTTTTGTTTTCGGAAAGCCTAAACTCAGCGAAGGGAGAGGCTAGACAGGGGAGAGAGGAGGGAAGTGCAGGCAGAAGCACACGCTTTGGGGGAACAGGCAGATTCGCCGAGATCGGGAAAGGAAAGTTGGCTTGGGGTGGTGAGTCCTGGAGGCGGCCCTAGGTCGCCGGCGGGAAGCGGCTGTGCGGTGCACCCGGGAAGGCGCGTTTCAGGCACCAGCAAATCGTCCCACGCCCGAGCTCGGCACGCCGGCAGCACCGGCGCCCTCATGCGCGAGACCAGGTGACAGAATGAGGACCTCACGCCTTCTGCTACCTGAGACCCTAAGGACATTCCCCCGACACTAGGTGGTCCGGGGAAAGGAACTCCAGGGACGGCTGGGACTGAATTTCCAGCCGACCTCAGGGGAAACGGGCTCAGAGTCCCACTGGATGTGACTTCAGAAACAGGACTCCTCGGTACATCTCTTCGACACTTGCATTTGGGGAGTAAAATCAGGTTCTGCGGAGAAACAACGTGGTCCCGACAGCGCAGTGGTTTCACACAGCCAAGGTTTATTTCTTACTTGGGCTGCTTCCCCGGCGAAGGGCAGTCAGTAGGGATTCCGCTCCACCGAGGGACTCGGGGATCAGCTGGACGGACACGCCAAGAGCCCCGCCTGTGGTCTCCAGCCAGCAGGGCTACGAAAGAGAGGAGGAACTGGAGGGGTTACGTCCCGGCTTTTAAAGGCTCTGGCCGGGCAGCGACGCAGATCCTTTCGACTCACATCGCGTGGGCTGGAACTCGGCACACGGTCCCCCCAGCCGCGAGGGGGCTGGGACACCCCCGGATACCGAGGCCTCTCCCGCAGCCTCGTGGCGCTTGTTTAACGCGGCAGGCGTCGTTGTAGTCAACACTATTGATCTCTGCATTTGCGGAGAGCTTACGGCAAACGTGTTTTGGGGGTTCTCTCCCCGGGCTGTCGAAGCCCTGTGACTAGAGCACCCCTCCAGCCCACAGGGGAGGAAGCAAGGTCTGCACAGTGGAAGCAGCGACACGGTCCGTGGAAGAGGAGAAAGTAACAGCCAGGGTTCAGACCCGAGCCTTTTCTGCCCTTCCACGGAGGCTGCAGAGACGGAGGCGCTTTGTCAAGGTGCCTCGAGAGCGTTGAGAGAAACTCCTGAAACATCAGGGTGGCGGTGGAGACTCGGAACCTGCTCATCTGTTTTCTGTTGAGAAAGTAATAGCTGTACGGAGATTTCAGTGAGATTTTGCCAAACGGGCTGATTTCCCGGCACAAACCCCTTGCTCTCTGGCTGAAATACAATCGCTTTCTCCTCTGGGAGCTGTGTCGCAATGAGCCACTTGTTTTCACTCCGGGCTTCGCTGGGTCCCTGGCCCCACGCTGCTGTGCCCCAGGACCACAGCCCCGGCCCGGCGGTGGAATAGGCCCTGCCCCGAGATCGGGGCTTCCGAGCTGGAGCGGACGGAACGGGGAGGGGCACGCCAGAGAGCATGCCACGTGTGGGAGCCACGGGGACCTCTGTCCCTGTGAACAAGCATCCGGCGGAAGAAGAGCCGGTGGCCCAAAGGGGTCCACGGGTCTGAATAATGACAGGGGACATAGCCCACCCTCCCCTGGCACTTACACCGCACCAGGCACTGTCTGAAGCACTCTGCAATTTTAACTCTTTGAGGCCTCCCAGGAGCTCCACAGAAGGTCGGTGCTATTGTTACTACGGGTCTGAATAATGACAGGGGACATAGCCCACCCTCCCCTGGCACTTACACCGCACCAGGCACTGTCTGAAGCACTCTGCAATTTTAACTCTTTGAGGCCTCCCAGGAGCTCCACAGAAGGTCGGTGCTATTGCTACTACACCTCGGGACCCAGATGAAGGCGGTCCAAGCGAACTGTCCAAGGTCACCCTGCTGAGAAGCGGCAGACTTGCGATTAAACCCACGCCTGGAATCAGGACATGGGTGAGAGATTCTTCCAATAAAGCTTTTTACCCTGATGGTAAAAAACAAAACTTTTTTAGTCTGAAGATCGACAGCAGCTCTACGGTGTATAAGGACGGACAAGTTGGGCTCTTTGGAGAGCTTTTGAGCTTCGTGACCACCTCGTCTCCGGAAGGACCACGGCAGTCTCCGCCTGCAGAGTCCGGGGCCGGAGCAGCTCTGCCCTTCCCAGCTGTGGGCTCGCAGGGCTGGGGCTCTGATCGCCGCCCACTAGGCTTCCCGCGCTGAAAGCGCACCAGGATCCGACCTAAGACGTGAGGCACGGTCGGCCTGAAGGCGGCACCTCTGCCTTGGAAGTCCGGGTTCCGGGGTGACCCAGCTGGTCTGAGCCCCCCATCTGAGGATGGGCTACAGCGCCTCTCTTATGGGGCGGCTCTGAGGCTAAAGGAGACGGTCGGGGGGGGGCGGTCGGCTCTGCGCCGCGCACGGAGGGAGGGTCCGCGCCCCCAGCTCAGCAGACGCGGGGCCGTGGGAAAGGCCTCCAGCCAGCGGCGAGCGCCCTGCTTAGCTGGCTGGGTACAGGCCTTGGGAAAAGGAGAGAAGAGGAGGGAAAGGAGGGCTCCTGTCAAGTCAGTGAGGAACGCTAGCGGGCTGGTTTCCCCTCAGAAGGGTGTGTGTGTGTGTGTGTGTGTGTGCGTGTGTGAGTGTGTGTGTCCCAGTGTGGATCTGCGTGTGCATGTCCATTTCCCCTCCTCCCAGCTCAGCAGACGCGGGGCCGTGGGAAAGGCCTCCAGCCAGCGGCGAGCGCCCTGCTTAGCTGGCTGGGTACAGGCCTTGGGAAAAGGAGAGAAGAGGAGGGAAAGGAGGGCTCCTGTCAAGTCAGTGAGGAACGCTAGCGGGCTGGTTTCCCCTCAGAAGGGTGTGTGTGTGTGTGTGTGTGTGTGCGCATGTGGATGTGTGTGTGTACGTGTGTGGATGCGTGTGGATGTGTATGTGGATGTGTGTGGACGTGTATGTGTATGTGGACGTGTGTGTGTGTATGTGTACGCGTGTGTGGATGTGTGTGTACACGTGTATGTATGTGGAGGCGTGTGGATGTGTGTGTATGCGTGTATGGATGTGCATGCGTGTATGGATGTGCGTGTGTGTATGTAGAGGTGTGTATGTGTGTGTGTGGATGCGTGTGTATGTGTATACGTGGACGTGTGTATGTGGACGTGTGTGTGGATGCGTGTGGATGCATGTGGATACGTGTGTGCATGTGTGTATGTGGAGGCTCTGTGTACGTGTGTGTATATGGACGTGTGGATGTGTGTGTGTGCGCGTGTGTATGTGTGGACGTGTATATGTGGACGTGTGGATGTGTGTGTGGATGTATGTGGATACGTGTGTACACGTGTATGTGTATATGTGGAGGTGTGTGCGTATATGCGTGTGTGTGGTGTGTGTGTACGTGTGGACGTGTGTGGATGTGCGGAGGCGTGTGTGAAGATGTGTGTGTACACGTGTACGTGTGTGTGTGCGCGCACGCACGTACGTGGGGGTAGAATTTCTGACGTCAGTAGACTAATTGCAGGCTGCCCCAGGTCTGTGTCTTCCCCCGCCCACAAGCTCTGGGTATCTGAGGTCAAAGCGACTGCCAAGAGATGAACACACACACTTTCTCTCTGGCAGCAGCAGCGGAGCCTGAGGCCAGGCAGGCCAGGGGCTGGGCTGGAAGCACGGGTACTTTTCCCTGGCGTCTGGGGACCACAGATGCTGTTTCTTCCTCCTCTCCTCCACCCAACTGGGCATCAATCATCGATGAACGCGGCTGGCTGTCGGTGGCTATCAGATAACCCATACGGAGTGTACAACAATGACCAACTAGTGGTCCCTTACCTACTGGTGACTCGGGGCCGCAGGAAGCAGGCACCCTGCGCCCTGCCCCGTGTGTTACACACGTGACCTCACTCTGCCCTCCCGACACCCCCAGGGGTAGGTATGTGGCCCACTTTACAGGGCAGGAAACAGAGGCGGGAGGAAATGAGCTTCAGGCCTCCCAGTGCTTCAGACGCAGAGTCAGGATTGAAACCCAGGGCTGCCCAACCGCAAAGCCTCTGAGATGCTCCCTTATTCATTCGTTTACCAAACACTCAGTAAGCACCTGCTCTACACAAGCAGCGTTTTAGACCCCGGGGTTACACTGCCCAAGAAGCAGACAAGCATCCCGCCTTCTTTTCATTTCCTGTGGAGGCCCTAACAAATGACCTCAAACTTGGGAGCTCTACAGAAATTCATTCTCAGAGCTCTGGGGCCCAAGAGTCTGCAGTCGTGGCGTGGGCCAGGCCCCGCTCCTTCTGGGGGCTGCAGGGGAGAATCCATTCTCTGCTTCTTCCCGTCCCGGTGGCTGCTGGCGTTCCTTGGCTTGCGGCCACATCACTCCAGCCTCTGCCTTCTTGGTCACAAAGTCTCCTCCTTTTCTGTCTGTGTCTAATCTCGCTCTGCTTTTCTCTTACAAAGACACGTGTCATAGGATTTAGGGCCCACCCACACACTCCAGCAGGATCTCCTCAGGTCAATATCCTCAACTGCACCTGCAAAGAATTTTTTTCCAAAGAGGTAACGGTGACATGTTCTGGGGATCCGGACATGGCTATATCCACTAGATTCAATCCACCCTTAAAAAGCTGACAGCCTAGTGAGGACATACGCAAAGCATATCAATAAACAAGAGGGCCTGTGTTAAGAGCCCTGATGAAAATAAAGCAGGAGTTGGTAAAAGAGGGTCCTGGGATCCCTTATGTTGGAGGGGCAGGAAAGACCTCTCTGAGTGGGCAGTTTTGCAAGCTGACCTGAAGGAAAAGAGTCAGCAGATCGTCTCCAGTGGGGCCCGATGTTCTGGCCCACCTGGTTGTTTACTTATACCTTAATGAGTAAATAACATTTTGGGGGGCTTCCCTGGTGGCGCAGTGGTTAAGAATCCGCCTGCCAATGCAGGGGACATGGGTTCGAGCCCTGGTCCAGGAAGATCCCACATGCCACGGAGCAACTAAGCCCGCGAGCCACAACTACTGAGCCCGCGGGCCACAACTACTGAAGCCTGCACACCTAGAGCCCGTGCTCTGCAACAAGAGAAGCCACCGCAACGAGAAGCCTGCGCACCGCAACGAAAGAGTCGGAGCAACTAGCCCCGCGAGCCACAACTACTGAGCCCGCGGGCCACAACTACTGAAGCCTGCACACCTAGAGCCCGTGCTCTGCAACAAGAGAAGCCACCGCAACGAGAAGCCTGCGCACCGCAACGAAAGAGTAGCCCCCGCTCGCCACAACTAGATAAAGCCCGTGTGCAGCAAAGAAGACCCAATGCAGCCAAAAATAAATAAATACATAAATAAATTAATAATAAATAAAACATTTGGGTGCGTTAGGAACAGCGTCCCCTGCCCGGAGAGTGAGGAAGAAGCATTTTCATAGATGCAGATAAAGTGTTTTTGTTCGTTTGTTTGTTTTTGTGGTACGCGGGCCTCTCACTGCTGTGGCCTCTCCCGTTGCGGAGCGCAGGCTCAGCGGCCACGGCTCACGGGCCCAGCCGCTCCGCGGCACGTGGGATCTTCCCGGAACCGGGGCACGAACCCGCGTCCCCTGCATCGGCAGGCGGACTCTCAACCACTGCGCCACCAGGGAAGCCCAAGAAAGTGGTTTTAATATCACAAATTACAAGTAGCCTAAACAGACCGCTAGCTTGGTTCCTGTCAAAAAGAAGGGCTGCAGATCAACTGCTATAAATCCAAGATCATCGTTTTTGGCCGACCCCCCCAGACCTTTCAGTGGATTTACAGCTCATAACAGAACAGAACGCCACCTCATCCAGCGACCTGGGGTGTACAGTTTGCAATGAGTTTAACCCAGAGGGGTCCCTGGTAAGTTGCACTGATCACATCAGGCATCCAGTGGTTGCTTTATTGATGGTTTTTAAAACCTACGGTGGGCATTGGCTTATCATCTATTTTTAATATTTTTCCGGCCAAACATTTTGCAGTCACATTCCACGGCACACGGCTTTGATGCACTGATTACCCGTTGGCTCACCTGTCAGAGCAGGTCCAAAAGAATTGTCCGAGGAGAGTCCAGGCTGCTCCCGGCCCTTTGGCCCCTCTCTGGACAGAGGTCCGTGGCTTGAGCTCACTCACTGATCCCGTTTGACTCCGCGACCTTCATAAAGAACCTTTGTTCCTATGTCCAAGTTCAGCTAATTTACTAGATCTATTTCTCTGTTCCGAATGACGACCCTGACAACCTACATTGCAGGCGCCGCCAAGCGTCTCATCCTAAATGCGCTGCCCCTCCATGTCCATCAGAAGCTCTAGCAGAGAAAGCAAGATCTGTCATGTAAACGGTAAAATACCCTTTTTATGTAAATCTTTTAGGTAAACGATAAAAGTCTTTCTAAAAAAATAAAAATAAAATGGCACCGGCACGGCCTTTACGGTCATGATGAGACACGACTGCAGCGGCTGCACGGTGCTCCGCCAAAAGATATGTCCGTGACCCAATCTCTAAAACCTGTGAAAGAGACCTTATTTGGAAAAAGAGCGTGTGCAGAGGTAAGTAAGGCTCTTGAGACGAGATTGTCTTGGATTACCAGGTGAGTCCTAAATCCACGACGTGTGTCCTTAGAGGAGAGAGACAGAGATAGAAGAGGAGCTTATGCGATCAAGGAGGCCGGAGCTGGAGTGATGCGGCCACGAGCCGAGGGATGCTGGCAGCCAAGGAAGTTGGAAGTGCCACAGAATGGATTCTCCCACAGACACTCCGGAAGGCCTGCTGCCCTGCCCACACCTCGATTTCAGACCGCAGCCTCCAGAATTGTGAAAGAATAAATTGGCCTTGTTTCAAGCCACCAACAGTGACTTAAACAGTGGCCATCTGTCATGGTGGCCCTAGGAAACAAATACAGTGACTGAATTCTCTTTTTAGACCCTGCTCAGGAAATGCCAAGAGATCTGATGGCTTAAAGACTTGACTTCCAGCTTCCTAGAAGTGGGAAGTCTCAGGCACCCAGCTGTTGCTGTGTAGCTCCTAAAGGGTTCTCTGAAAGGGGTCCAGGTTACTGAGGCAGAAAAGTTTGTCGTAGAAAACCCATCCTGGATGGCATATTTAATTTTTAATAGCGAATTACATGAGAAGATCTCAGCTCCTCACCAGTATATTATAATAACACACTGATATAAGAAACAGGGAGCACACACTTTTCCCTGTGTTGCTTTGAGGGCACCGAGTTGTACTGACGACGTTTTTGTCCATTTCAGCAGAGGGTTAGTTCTCTGAGAGGTCTGGCCTCTTGAGGGTCTCAGGACAAGGCAGCGCTTGTGGTTCTTGCCGAGATTTTTCATCAGGGGTCCTACATGGAGCTCACTGAAGCCTCCCAGCCTGGGGCAATGCCAGGGGATACTGCTTTATAATAAAATACGGATTGACTGGACATCTTTCCATGGGGATACGCCGGTCAACCTCTTACTGGCTGTAAAGCCCAATCTTTTTCAGTAATGAACTAATTATAGACCGTTTAAAGAGCTTCAGGAAGTAGAAAGGACTCTGCAGATTCATGGTGTTAACGATATTAACAATTATTTTCACAGATGCCTTATAGATAAGTGGACAGATAACGGCCTTTGAAAATTTGTTTATAAAATACAGGCTCTTACTACACCTCATAAGGAAGAACAAGCCTCCATTATTGTTCTAAATATTATGTTGGTTAATACAAAAGATTGGTTAATATGAAAGTGTTAAAAAATGTATAAAACGAGCTTTAAAATCCTTGTGAGAGGGTGCTGTGTACTCATTCCACTCCATCAGAGCATCTGTGGCCTTGGGGAGGATTAGGGTTACCATAGGAGGAATGCAAAGAGAGACAAACGGCCAGTTTTCAGCTTTTGACCTCAAAGATGGTCTGAAGACGAAGGTGGAGCTTAAAGTCTATCCAAAAATAGATAGGTTGAAAAGAGAATAATTGAAGAGCTAAACACGTGGCCCCAAGGAAGGGATTGAGCCCATCTTGTCTGGGAGTCAGGGAGGCCGAGAGGCCTCTAGAGGCGGGAAGGACCATACCGGGAGGAGGGAGAAAGTTTCAGACATGGCTTTCAGCACGCTGCCCCGGGCACTGAGGTGGAGCCGAGCCTAAGTCGGCGCAATTTGTGGGGACACAGTTCAGTCCATAGCGGCTTCACTAGATTCGTGAAGGGTTATATTATTTTTCCCATTGACACACAGGAAGGGCTCTTACCCCTGACAGCTGCCTGTCCACCACCCAACAACTCACCAGGAGAAAAGACTACCCTCAAGCCTTTGCTCGTTAGAAGAGTACTAAGTTGTGCAGACCACCTCCACTTCCATGGCCATGGTACCTGCATCTCCCCAGGTGGCCTTGGATCTACTGGGGCCAATCGAATGTTGCAGAAGTGACATTCGTCAGGTTTTGTTCAGGACCTCAAGAGGCTACGCACACTTCTGCTCTCTCCCGGTACTCTGCTGCTACCACGTGAACAAGACCGATAGGCTGGACTGGGGGATGAGAGGCCGCGTGGAGCCGAGATCATCCTCTCAGCCCAGGTCCTAGACACGGGACTCCACTGGAGGAAGTACATCCCAGATGTAGACCATGGATGCCTGAGGGAGCCCAGCAGAGACGAAAAGAACTGCTTGGCTGAGCCCAGCCCAAATCGCTCACCTGCAGAATCATGAGTTAAGTAAATGGTTCTTGTTTTAAGTCACTAAGTATTGGAGTGATTTGTTAGGAAACAAAAGCAAAGAGTACACAGGACCTAAAAGTTGCTCTTTTATGCTCGAGTGGCCAGAAGCATTGGCAAAGTGATGGTGGGGGCTTGGTTATCAGAGAGAATGAGTGATAATAGCTGGGGCTGGGAGACGAGGGGAGCAGGAGGCTTGGGTTGTAGGCACGTCGATTTTAGAAAAAAAGGAAAGAAATCTACTCTATTTCTGTATATGCCAAATCAGTGGTTTTCAAATTTTTTCTAGAAGTGGGACTTTCTTTTCAAAAGAAATCTTACACAGAATCCCCAATGTATAAAATAGGTCAAACATAACTTTTTGGTATAAATTGAAGTTATACGGTCAAATATGTAAAATTATTTTTAAAAGTTAATAAGAACAAGAGGGATAATAGGATTATGAACTCAAGCACTCAAAATCGGGGGGTAATGGAGGACAGGATAGTCCTATTTCAGTACCCACTTAATTTCTGCGTATTATTTTGGGAGCAGAGTGTAAAAAATCCTGATAAACACACAGAAGTCATGGGGACAGGAGACAGTTTTTAACGGCTTTCCTTGCAATGTCAGGACACTCCTCAATGAAACAAAGAAGGGAGGAAAGTCATCTGTCCACATAAATTACCCGTGGCAGGCTCAGTGTCCGACAGTGTGCATAACACAGTCGTGTGTGCGTTTTCTCATAGTACGTCAAAATTGCCTTAAAGTATATACTTTCAAAATGCAAATTCTATCAATCATTTGCAGAACCTGTGAAGCACCTCCAGGAACCCTGGAAGTTCATGAAACACACTGGGAAAATGCTTGTCCCATATGTTCACTCAGAAGAAATCCTGGTTGAAGATGTGCAGAGCTTGGAAAACAGCTGTCAGAGCCTTTGGGAACCACAGACTCACCCTCTTCATGCCAAAAGGAGGAACGTAGGCCTGGAGAAGGTAGTTTCTCTTGGGACTAACACTCAGGCATCCTGGTTCTCAGTTGAGTTTTGGGAGAAAGAGACACGAGCCCATTAATGGGTCCACATGAATTCCTTCTTTAGGCTCCCATGAAGAGAGCACGGCTGATTTAAGAGAAAGCCCAAATAAATAAAGATTCCTATCTTCTTGCAGTAATTTTAATGACTGGTGTAAAAGTTCTGCATATTAGGAATCTCTTACGAATGAATTTGTTTTTAAAAAGTCTTATTAAAACTCCAGAACAGTGGCTCTAAGAGTTAGAAACTGCAGCAAGCACAAGTTGAGAAACTTTCTAGCATCACTCTGGTCACATAAGTTCTTCTGGGTCACTTGAGGTCTGGGCACCCAGCCAGGTTTGGGCGAACTGCTCTTCCCACACTGAGCCACGTGGCTTGAATGGAGAGCTCAGTGGAGAGTTTCCAATGACTCCACCTCCCCGGCGTCAGTGATTGGTTGGAGCCTGGGCATTCTCCTCAGAACTGGACCAATCATAACCCTCTAGAGCCCAGTTGTATCCCCAGGCCTGGCCAATCAGTGGCTTTGCCCAGGGTCTTTCTTTTTGGAAATTTTAGAAGCCCTTTTCTCTCTCTGGTCCCTGGGTTTGGGGGGCTTGAAACCGCAAGAGGGGATTAAAACAAGAGGAAGAACTAAGCGTAGCTGACTTCACCGAATTTTGGTTACTTGATTCTCTACGTTTCCTTTAACTGCTTACGTTGGTTGGAGTTGGGTTTCTGTCATTTGACATCAAAGTACTCTGACGAATGTAGTCAGCACTTTGCAAATACTGTGTACTGTTGCCTAAGAAAATAAACATATGCACAGAATGCAAAGTATGCATAAAATTTAAGGGAAATAGAGACCTCATCACTTGACCTCAGTAGGATCCAATGACCCCAGTTTAAAAAGAAAACACACACACACAAAAAAACCCCTGCAACGAAAGGGTGGTTAATCAGGGCTTGACTTGATGATGGAATTGCGGCCGGTCGGTCTGACTTCCCCTAGCACCTCTGAGTGCTCGAGAGGAGCTCAGAAGGCACAAATAAGCAGCCGCTGGTTGTGCAGAATTCTTTAACTCAGAGTGAAAAAACACGAGCTGGGATGTGAGTGCAGATAAACACACTCTCCCTACAGGATGTGTCACTCTTCAGCCGCTGAAGAAAATGAATCAGAAAAATAGAAAGCCCATTGGAATTGACGACACCGGGACGCCTGCAGTGGCCAGGAGAGACGATCTGTCCCTCCGTACAGGCTCCGTTTCGGTGCTTACCCACGAACTTCAGAGCTTGACCCAGGTACAGACAGCTGAAGGCAAGTTTGCTCTCCGAGAGCTGAACTTGACTTCCCAGGGCTGAACAGCTCTGGTCTTCTTCTGCCAGCAGAGCTCTTTTCTAACCCATCCACCTCTCCCAAGCTGTCTAAATTCCCATCTCTCCCCAGGCCATCTTGTCTTTTATGGTCCAGCGCCTCAGTTCATCTGCCCCTGTGCCAACGACTCCTCAAGTTTCTCTCTACTCTCCACATTTTGCTGAATTTTATTACAGGTTCCTGGTTTCTTGGGAACCATAGTCCTGAGCTATTTTTTATCCCCTGTGACTTCCCAAATTTACCTGGTTTGTTACTAGAGAATCTGATAAAACAGGCCCTTTTCTGGCTCTTAACTTTGCGTCTTGCTCAAAGCCCGATGATGCTGGCGGTCTCCAGTTCTTGGCTTCCAAGGTCAGCCTCCTCCAGGGATCGACAGTATTGGATGCTGGCATCTCCAAGGCACTCAGACTCAGTTCTGTCTTGATTTCACGTTTCAACCACAGGACACCCTGCCAAGTGGCAGGCCATAGAAAGAACTAGGCCTTTTCTTTTTCTGTACTATGGTTTTCCTTAGGCATATATGTGTGCGCCTGCCTCTAATAACAGGTACGCAGATGCTGTTACTCCTAGGAACTTCTGCCCCGCTAAAGCCGCAGCTGTTTAGAATCCTCACTCGGCTTTTAGCCACGCGAAAGCCAACTTCAGCAGAATCCACAGGTTCTCATCGTCCTCCAGTTCAAGGAATAATCACAAGGAAACACAGGTCAGCACCCACCAAGGGGTGAGTGGGGTTGCTCTGGCTAAGTCAGGGTCTCTCTGTGGTTCCCACTTTTCTTGAATCCATGACGTTCTGGCTGCTCTTCCTCAGAAAGTTCAGGAAGCTGAGGAAATTCTCTCTTCTTGGCAAACGGCACCTTTCCAACTTTCCTTCAGGGCTTCTTTTTATTTTTTTATTTTTTGGAAATTGATTTTATTTACGTTACTGTAGTAGGGAGAGGACCCCAGATCCAAATTCCAGGATGTCTCAGTAGGCTGGCTTTGCCTTTGACTTTTATAGGGAGGAAGAACCAGGTTATAGGTGGGATAATTTTACGGTTAAGATTGTTTTTGTTCAAGCCTTCTTCTCTCCCATAGGGGTACAGGCCATTGACTAATGGCCCCCAAATCCTGAGGTCATCTGTCCCCCATTATTTGTCCCACAGATATTTACTCTGGCTCTCCCCTATGGGGAACCATGAAACAGATGTATTCGTGCAACCGTGTGCAAGCTGGGGGCTCTTCATGCCAGGAGCAAGTGGCCATTCATGCTCACGTGACAGCTGCCGTGAAGCGGCACGGTCGTAACAATTAACGTGATGGTATATGGAGAGGATGAGTCTAGTCAGGGAGGGACCGGAGCGGGTGGAAGTAGTCGGAAAAGCCTTTCCAGGAGAGGAAAAGCGAGAGCACCCGTGGACGTCCAAGGATGCAGAGGGCGAGAGCTGCTGGTCAGAGAGCATGGATTCTAGAGCCAGACCCTCTGGGTGCAAAGGCTGCCTGAGGTTTGCTAGCTGCCTGGCTTAAGAAGACAAGTTATAACCACCTTCCCATCCCCAGTTTCCTCCATAAAATGAAGTAAACACAGTGCTGAATTAGTTTTCCAACCTTGTGGCTTTAAACAATACCCACTGATTAGCTCCCCGAGCTACAGGTCAGCAATCCAGCGCAGCGTGACTGAGTTCCCTGCACAGGCTTTGCAGGGTGAAGTTAAGTCATCAGCTATAGGCAGAGTTCTTGTCTGGAGATTCTGGGGAAGGATCTGCTTCTGTGCTCACTCTTGCTTGGCAGCATTCATTTCTTGTGGCTGTAGGACTGAGGTCCCTGTTTCCTGGCTGGCTGTCGACTGGGGCCCATCTTAGAGCCTGAGGGTCACTCATCTCTCCCTCCACATGGCCCCTCCATCTCCAAGTCAGCAATGGGACATCCAACACTTATCATACGTGGAGTCTCTGACCTCCTCTTCTTTGACCAGCCAGAGAAAACTCTGCTTTTAAAGGGCTCATGTGATTAGGTCTGGCATACCTGGGTCATCTCCCCATCCCAAGGTCAACCGGTCTGGGACTTTAATTACATCTGTAAATTCCCTTTACTGCAGTACCTAGATTAGCATTGGATTGGCTAATGAGGTGCGTGTACACCCAGGGCCTGGCCTCTAGGGGGCGCATCTTGGAATCTTGCACCTACTTCTCAGGAAATTGTGAGGCCTGAGTTAGCAAGTGTATGTCAAGTACCTGGCACCTACCAAGCATGTCTCAGGTGGGAGGATTTGCATGCAAAGAACTACCAAGCGGAGTTCCCAGATGGATGAGAATTTGGCTGGGGTCAAAGGGGGCTGTCAGCGGTTGGGACCAATGGAGCAGCTGATGAGCGTCTTCCAGTTCTTGGCCGACGGGCTTCATTCTGATGCAGCTGGAGACCGGAAGTGCCGTCCTCCTTGGATGAACACTGGTACCCTCCCTGGTTTAGGTCTTTGCCGTGCTGACCGCCATGAGAACTGAGCTTTGAAATGAGGGAGCAGGAACCTGGAAACGGCCTCTGGATGAGCTCTCTCTGAAACCATCTGTTTGGAGCTTTTGGCTCTGAGAGGAGTGGAGAGGTTTCCTCCAGCTACAAATCCAGGGATTCAGAAGCCACTAAAATCATAGCTTTTCCCAACCGGCCAAGCAAGGCTCTAATTGGGAGAAAAGAGAAATGGAAGTCCAGATTCCCACTCCTTATGCTAACACATGCTAACCACATACAGGTGGGTGGCTGAGGTCCCTCTTCAAATCCCAGGAGGCTCATTTCCTTTCCCAGCCTGGCATCACTGGCGGAAGAATCGAACAAGGGGCCCAGGTCCTGTTGACTCTGGGTGAATGACAAATGGCCGGCATCCCTGAGTGAGACCCCGGGCTTTTATCTGCTCTGTGAGCTGAACTGCCTGTTCTCAATAACTCTGCGCTCCAAACGATCTGGGGCCAGCATGAGATAAGCAGGAAAGAGATAAAAAGGAGGGGGTGAGAATAAAGAGATTTTATTTCCTATTCCCCGGATGCCACGGTGGGAAGAAGCTTTTTCTCCAGCAATTCCTAGACCAGACCACTCTCCCGCCCAGCTGAATTCTTGCCCGTCTCTTCTGGCATCCACCGCCCCACCCCGGCCCCGCCCGCCGCTGCTGTTCTCCTACAACTGCTTCGGCTTCTGGATCTTCTCCGAGAAAAACAGGAGCCAATTTACTTCCCTCAAACAGCTGTCATTTTTGCAAAGCTGTCTCTTTGCTGTGATTGTCAAAGGGAGACTCAGGGCCAGGCCTTCTTCAGCTAAGACAAGCGGTGGAGGTGTGAAGGCGGAAGACAGGGGCATCCGATGGAGGGAAGGACACAGGTACACACACGTGTTTGAGAAATGCTGACTTGGTAAGTGCAGGAAAATATAACCTTCTTGATACCTGAGGATGAGGTCAAGAAAGAAAAGCAGAGAGTGGAAAACGTGCATCTGTGCTGTAGCTGCCAGAGTTCTTACACCAGGCAGGCATGACCCTGTCTGACCTTGACTGCCAGACCAGAGGGTTACAGAGGAACCGACCAAAGATACGAGGGCAAACGGCCAAGCCAAGCTGACCGGCTTTGACATGTCAAAGGACAGATGCTGTCTGGCTCGGGCAGCTGCTGGGCGGGGAAGGAACCCAGAGCTCAGCCTCTAAGACAGCATGAACCTGGGCTCCAGGTAAGCGCTGCCCTCCACCACTGCTTTGAAAGGAAAAGGCTTCGTCTGGTTTGTTGGCTCAAGGTCTGAAATAGTGACGACCCCACTTCCCGGGCTCCCCGTGTGCTCTCCTCTTCTCCAGTCACGAGAGGTGCCAAACGTGCTGGACCACTCGCTGTGATCAGCGGCCAAGGGCCCGACAGAGACATTTTCCCCGATTGCATTTTTCACTTGGATTTGCTGCCCCACTTAGTTACACTGCGAGGGGGAAAAGAGAGGAAGGGAGGGAAGCGCAGCTCGTTGAGGAGGTCTGCAGAAAGCTCCGTGACAGCACGAGGATAACACACCCCACCCGTCGCGTCAACGACATGTTGACATCCCGTGAACAAGTACCGATCGAGAACCTGAAACATTCAAAACAGCGTATAAGCTCCATCTGGCACTGAGCTCAAAAAGAGACGTGCTGCAGAGGAAAAGGCGGGTTGTGTCCTAACTCCTATCGGCGACGAGCTCAAGTTATAGAAAGATACGTTCTGACCTCATACCAGTACTTATCAGTGTGGTGGTTTAAAATTAAAAAACCATTCACTCAGACTAATGGGCTCCTCTGGGCCACTGGGGAGGAAATGCTGGTTTGGCTAGTTTATTACCGGCGCCGCTCCCGGTGAGGCAGATTGGTTTACGGCCACAATTACTCTGGACAGCAGTTAATGATGCTGAGTAATTACTGGTAGGGTGGCATCCACATATGTCTAGAAAGGCCTGGCTCTTCAATACTGGCTGGGTTGTGGCTACAAACAAGAGGGGCTTGTCTGTGCAAGAGGGAAACAATTGGCAAGGTCACTCCCTGTTTTGTTTTGTTTTGTTTTTCCCTTTGCTGTTCGTTCTAATTGTCTGCACTGAAATCTGGAGCGTTGGCTGGCCCTGCACATTGTAGCAGGTACTTTGTATGTGTCCTCACATCGTCAGGGTGCTGTCTCACTTAAGATAATTTGTGACTATCTCTCACAATAGAACTTTGAGTGCAATTCCAATGCACCCTGGCTAATGAGTCTTCCACGTTCCATTTTTAGCCCTGATATATACACGTATTAAAATCCTTCCCTTGACATTTACAATGCAGTTTGGGTGAAGGTTCTCTGCCTCTGGGGTCCGGTTTCAACACTTTTAAGTGTAGCTCCCCTCCTGTTACAGCCCACAAACCTCACTTGAGATCTCAAGTATTAAAAGGTAGTGATAAGTAGGTATCACAACGGTCACGTTCAACCAACCACACGAAACTACTCTGTTAGCGCCGAACACAGCAAGGTCACCAGTCCCCATCAAACTAAATGCCCAAGATCATTCCTGGTCAGTAAATGTGTTTTTCTGACATATAATGGCACAGAAATCAAGCTCAAAATTGTTTGTAGGACAGATTGGTGAGAAAGACTTTTGCTTTTCTGCCAAAATATTCCCTTCGACTCTCCTTAAGGACGAAAGTAATGTAGGGACGTTTAAGGCCACAGAAATGTAAGTGAATATTGATCGACATTGACGAAAGCCAGCAACTTCTCCCACGGTCCCTCCTCAAATCCTCAATGGACGTGGAGATAATTTTCCAAGGGCAAAACTTCCTAGCTCACTGATCTGCACGTTATTGATGAAATAAAGGTAATATCGAAAATGACAGTGTCTGAGAAGCAATCTCAAACTGCCTTTTTATTGTGTCCAGTTAGCAAGAGAATCGAGAACCACTTTCTTTTTAATACAAAATCATCAGCCAGTTGCAACTGAAACACACCACAGCGACTTCAGCCAGTAACTCTCAATTTTTTTTTCTTTTTGCTTTCTGAGGGCCCCCTCCACCCCTGGTCAATCTCAGCACTACAGAATAACGAGCAAACAGTTAAACTGGGCTGGCTTCTGAGCTTCCACAGACATTTATGTCTACCCATCCTCCAGAGGGACTGTAAAGCCCGCAAAGACATCTCATCTGGAAATCTCTTGTATTAAGAAAAGTGATGGGTGTGGTCCGAAAGTGGACTGAGTGATCTGTAGACCAGTGTGTACTTCAAAACAGAGCCCTAAGTCCTATGAAGGCCTTCTGTCATCAGCTGGGGATCTCAGAACGGACCATTCCAGCTTCTCCAAAGGACCCTCCCACCCTGTCCTTTCACACACACACACAAAATCCTTCTTAATACTAGACTAAATACGTTTGGCATTTCTTTTCCCTCTATAAAATTTTGCCTTGGATTAAAAAAAAATTCCCAGGTAGATTTTTATCTCCCCCGTGCCCAAATCCCCACGATAATAAAACTGCCTGCAGGTTGAAACACTCACGGGACAAGCCACGTTGTAAATAGCACAGCGTGGCGACCATTTCAGGAAACTGACCACTGACTTTCTGCCCGGCTGACCTCTCGTGATCTCTGACCCCGCGCCGAGGGATAAGCAAAGGGGAAGAGCCGGGTGGCGGGTGTAGCCTCGGTTCGCGGGAGGCGCCCAGGTCTAGAGGTAGGTGCCGGATTCGAAGCAGCTCTCTCTCGAGTAGCTCTGCTGGGGAACGTCACTCCGGAAAACCGAAGTCCGGCAGCGGCTTTCCGCATCAGGACCAGGAGAAAGCGGGGCGAGATGTCCCGGGGGACAGAAGGGGCTCGGGATGGCCCCCCGGGGGCTCGCGGCGAGAGGAGCTGTGGGAGCACCTCCTGCTGGCGTTGCTGCCCGGACAGTCTTGCTCGCGCGGAGGTCGGCTCGGGGCCGGGCGCCGGGGCGCGGGGTCTCACCTGTTCCAGCGGGCCACCTTCCTCCGGTAATAGCGCAGCGCCTCGGGGCCGGCCAGGAGCGAGTCCTCGGGCCCCAGCAGCGGCGGCTCCTCCGGCTCGTTGTACAGCGGGTGCGCGAAGAGGGCCCGCAGCTTGGAGCCGGGGCCGCCGCCGTCCGGCCCGGCCGGGGGAACGTGGCGCGCGGCCGGCCGGGGGGCCGAGGGGGCGGCGCGGCGCGCGCACGGGCAGCCGGGCGGGCGCTCCCGGGGCCGCAGCCGGCGCCGGACCCGGGGCCCGAGGTGGAAGTAGAGGTCGGCGGCCAGCAGCGCGCCCAGCAGCAGCAGGGTCCGCAGGCGGTCCCGGCGCAGCCCCGGCATGGCCCCGCCGCGGGGGGTGGGGGGCGCGGCCCGCCGGCGGCGTGGAAGGGCGCGGAGCGGTCCCGGGAGTCCGCGGCAGGTGGAGGCTCGGGGCGCGGGGGCGGGCGGCGCTCGCCTCGCGGAGGAGGGGCGGGGCGGGGCGGCTGCGGAGCCCGGGGCGTCTCTCCGGAGGATGCGGCCGCTCGGGCTCCTCCTGCGGGCGGCGGGGACGCCCGTGCCCCCGGCTCCGCGGGCCGGCCCCCGGAGGAGGGTGACGCCGGCTCTCGCCCCCGCCCACTCCCGCTGGCACCTGCCTCCGGCGCCGCCCGCCCGCAACCCCGAGCCCTCTTCCGGCCCTGCGGGTCCACCTGGTCAGCCGCCCCGCCGCGCGCGCGCCTTCCGCCCGGAGCTCAGGCCGGGCGCTGGGTGCGGGGAAGGGGGGCTCCCGCGGTGTGCGCGCGAGACCTTCGACTTTCAAGTTGAGTTCCTAGAAACAAGACACAGCTCCCGGAAAGCCTTTCTCCTGTAAGATTTGCCAGGTGAGTGTGCGCGCGCGCGCGCGTGGGTGGTCTCCTCTCCCTTTGCATCTTCCCGCGGAGCACCCACTTGATCCATAAGGACTACGTGTCGTGAGCATGTGCTCGGCACGTACTAGGCGCTCGGGCAACAGCCGCTTAGACAAGGAAAAAGTTTGACCTTTAAAAAGAAGGCACCCGTTCCACCTAGCATCTTGGCGACTTCCTGTTTGGAGGCAGTTTGGTGCCAGCCGCGCCTGCACTCTACCGAGAGGAAATCTGTCTTGCAGCGACGGAGGGGGGCGTCCACCCCCGCCCCCGTGACCCCACTCCGAACTTTTGCGGTGAGCTGGGTGTGAAGGCGGGTCCGCCCACATGAATCAGGCTCTCTCCCGATATCCTGTGAGGTCACTTCTACTTCCCCACTCCATTTTCCCGTTGAGGAAGAGGCAGAGGCAGTTGCCTGGCCCTGAACTCGGGGCTCCTCTGTTTAATGAGCTGGTGGGATGGCGAAGTGCTCACAGACCCCCCCCCCCCGCCCCCGCGCCTGCAGGATGTGGAGCCAAAGGCACCTTCGCCTGAGCTGCCCGCCCAGGCAGCAGCGGTTCCCTCCCGCGTCTGGGGACCCCGGTCTTTAACCCCGTCCTTCCCTGCTGGAGTCAGGAACCCTGGGACACACTTGGACTTGTGGGTTCGGACCAGAGTTCTTGCTCCTGTGGTTCGGCGGGAGGTCCCTGCGGCCTTTTCCCTGCCTGTCATCTGTAAGGGAACATGGGAATAGAAACTACCCCGCAGGGTGACTGTGCGGCTTGAGCCACTGAACGCCTATAACGTGCTTTGAACAGCGCGCGGTAAGTGTGAAAGATGTGTTTGCCAGAAATATGATTACTTCTTGGTTCCTGTCGCACACCGGGACAGGTTCGAGATGGCAAGTGGGACAGAAATAGAAAAGTACTGAAAAGGAAGATGCCAAAAAGGGACCATCGTCAGCAACACGACGTAGTGGCCTAAAATGCCTAGTCCAAGTGAGCAGTCCCGAGATGATACTAGTACCAGCTGCTCCACTCAGCTGGGTATATGCTGGCAGGATTTTTAGGGCGTTTTTCTGAACCACCTTCTTCTTTTTCTCTGCAGTTAATTTCGAACTGGTCTCCAGTTTCCAGGAAACTTTGCAGCTTCGGATGTGTCTAATTAGGCATCCATGCCAGAGGGTGAAGAAGTCAGGCGTGGGTGGGTGTGGCATCCGTAATAACTAGGCTGTGTTTCTGGGCTGGCAGAGGACGTGGGCGTGAAGCCATCACACGTCTTATGACTTCACTTCTTGCGCACCCATGGGGTCCTGCTCTCTCAGTAGAGTCTTTTGTATGAGCTCACTTCAGGAAACAGTATTCCTGACTCAAGTAGGGGCTATCTCAACGTGTTTTCCCTGCCCTACAAAGGAAAACCGCGTGTGGAAGTCAGATATGAAGTGTGAATAAGGTTGGGGTGGGAGAGTGGAAACCCTGCAGGCAGAGTTGACCAGGCAGAGGTCGCTGTCCTCAGGGTTTGTCTAAATCTCTCCTTCTCTCTCCCAGAAATGAGCCTTTCCCTTTGGCTCCGACTCTGACCCTCCATGTTTTGGGCCCTGCCTTCCTCACCAGCCTCATCTGTGTCCCTCATGTTGAGTTTAGTGGTTTGTTTGCTTTATGGTTTGAATTTTGTACCCCCCCCCAAATTTATATGTTTAAATCCTAACTCTCAGTACCTCAGAAGGTGACCTTATTTGCAAGTAGGGCCATTGCAGATGCTACTAGTTAAGATGAGGTCATACTGGAGTAGAGTGTATGACTGGTGTCCTTATAAAAAGGGGGACTTTGGACACAGAGGCGTATGCACATAAGGAGAATTCCGCGTGAGGATGAAGTCAGAGATCAGGGTGCTGCTTCCACAAGCCAGGGAAGGCCAAGGATGGCTAGCAAACCACCAGCAGTTAGGTAAGGGGCATGGGGCAGATCTGCCTTCATAGCCCTCAGGTGAGACCAGCCCTGCCAATTCCTTGATCTTCGACTCTGGCCTCCGGAACTCTGAGGCAGTATACTTCTGTTTTCTCAGCCACCCGGCTTGGGGCCCTTAGTTACAGCAGCCCTTGCAATCGAATCCAGTACACGTCTGCAGTCCTCGCTGGAGCATGACCTCCTAAAGTGTAGAAGGAGACGGTTACCTAAGGACTGGGGGCTCTGAGGACAGGGTTTATCACTTGGGAAATGCTTAAGCAGTTTTTTCAGAAGGAATGAAGGGAAATCATTGGAGGCAGGGATCTCAGGCTATACCCCTGCAGCTGTAGCCTCTCACACAGAGCCTGGTATCCCGGAGGGGCTGAACCATTGGTTACGATAGCATAACAATTTGGGACCCTGTAGGAGATGAAGATGAAATACCAGACATGGTTCCTCCCTTCAAGCATCTCTTACGGTTATTAGAGAAACCAGATCTGTCTGTATCGAGGAGAAAATTAAGACAGAGGGTCCTGAGCAGATGAGGGCATCTGAGCCGCGGCAGGTAGCGGGAGAAGCAAGCGCAAAGGGCGCGTGTGTTTCCTTTCAGTCTAGCTAGATGTCAAGCCCTCTATTTCCAGGAATTAAATCATGAAAACAACAGTCAGCGTTTAAACACAAGAGCTCTTCAATCTGTGAAGGCTGCACTCATTTCTGTTGTGCACATGTTCATATGTTTCTTAAAACACGACTAGTTGTTTCTTGTTTGTGAGGTTGGTTTTCTACACCAGGCGCTAACTCCACGAGTACAGGGCCGACATGTTCCCCCTCCTTTTCCTGCTTTCGTAGGAACTCTTACGTCGAAGGCATGGAGCTGAAATTAACAAACACCTGTGGAATAAATGATGCTTGTGTATGTGGGTCTGTGTGTGCTCAGGTACCCGGGAGGTGGTTTGAAAAAGAGTATTAAAAAAATCTGGACTTTTGGGACTTCCCTGGCGGTCCAGTGGGTAAGACTCCACGCTTCCACTGCAGGGGCCACGGGTTGGATCCCTGGTCGGGGAACTGAGATCCCGTATGCCGTGCGGCGCGTCCAAACTAAAAATAAAAATAAAATTTAAAAAATCGGGACTTTTAAGATCTGACCCCAGAATATGTTAAATATTATATTTAGTTAGAATATCTAAACCGTAGGAATCTTGACGGACCTATTGAAAGAGCAATAGGTAAGAGTCATATAATGAAATAACTATGCTAACTGCAGACATCTGTGTCCCTAAGAGATTTTGTTACTGTATAGATGTGTATGAGGCCAATGTTACCTTTACCTGCTGTCTCAGCAACCAGTGAGAGAGGAGAGAAGCAATTAGACTACTGTCAATGGCAGATCCAGAATGGAGCGGGATTCAGAAAACTGATACGGATTTGGTGTCGGACCCACTCTTCTCTTATTCTGAGCTGGAAAGTCCAGAGTTTTCTATTCATGACCAAAACATAATGCCTCAACACAGGCCAGAGATTTCTCAAAGTGCAGCCTGTGGATCTGAATTACCTGGGGTGTTTGTAAAAACGTAAATTCCAGGGTCACTCCCTAGATCTAGTGAATCGGGGTCTTTGGAAGTGGGACCAGGAATGTGCAGTTTCAATAAGCTGATTCTTACCAGCTCATACGGTTCTGCACACACTGAGGTCCAATTCTGATACACGCTGAAGTTTGGGAATCATTGGTTGAGAGGATAGTGCTAATGAGAACAGAGTTATAGATCTGATTCCAAATGGTCCATCTGGGATGCATCGCCCAGGGCTGGCGTTCTGACTTGTGTCGTAAAGTTGAGAGAGAGAGAGAGAGAGAGAGAGAGAGAGTTGGGGTATAAGTTAGTTTGGCCCAGCACAATCCATCACCACTACTAGGGAACACAAACAAACAAATAAACAAGCAACCCAGTGCCTGCTCTTTACAAGTGTGATCTTGCTATAAAAAGTCACGGCTTTGCTGAGTTACCTTCCCTGGGCCTCGGTTTCCCCGTCTGAAACACGAAGCACAGGTATGAGTCATCTCTGAGGTCCTTCTCCGTTCGAAAAAATGATAATTGTACAGTTTTTTCTTGTACTTAGTGCATGCAATATTCCAGCTCTTTTTGCACAACTTTATTTCCAGTGTAAAGTAAATAATTGAGGCAACGTAAGAGCGCTGAGCTGGGAGTCAGGAAGCAGGAACCTCGATCCTGGCTCAGGCAATAGCCAGCTGGGTGACATGGGGGCAAATTATCTAATGCCTCTGGGCTTCATTTTCCTCATATGTAAAATGAGTACTTTAAGTTAGACAATTTCAAAATCCCCTCTTAGAATTATTATCCTTCATGAATGATGATGAAATACGAATTTTAAAAACTAAGAGAATTCATTGCCAGCAGGCTTGCTCTAATAGAAATGCTAAATCAGTTTTTCAGATGGAAGACAAATTCTAGCAAAGGGAAACCTGGAACGTTAGGAGTGAAGGAAGAGCAACAGAAATGCTAAATATCTGGGAAAATATAATAGATTCTTTTTCTCCTCATAAATTAAAAAAAAATATGTATGATAGTTGAAAGCATGTCTGATGGAGTTACAACATCTACAGACTTAACGACCACTAAACATAAAAGGAGGAGGGTAAAGTAACCTATAAAGCCGGTAAGGGTTCTATACTCCCCTTGAAGTGGTAGTATTAATGCTAAGTAGGCTGAGAAATGTTACATTCATAGATTGTAATCCCTAAAGTGACCACTAAAAAAACCTCAGTTCACCAAGAAGGCATAATAACCCTTAATGTGCATATTTTAACAAGATGTATGTTAACGTGTATGTTTTTAACAACATGAAGTAAAACTAATAAAGCCAAAGGAAGAAATGGACAAATCCAACAATTACAGCTAGAAACCAATTTTTTTCTTCTCTGCAAGACAAGGATATAGTAGAACTGAACAGTGCTTCAGCCAACTGGATCTAATTGACATTTACAGTATCCACCCCTCAACAGCAACGTAATACATATTATTTTTAAGTGTACATGACATACGCCAAGATAGACTATATCCCGGGTTATAAAACAAACCTTAAAAAATTTAAAAGAATCAAAATCATACAAATTATGTTCTCTGATCATAATAGAATTATACTGGAAATCAATTACAGAAAGATACCTGTAAATTTCCAAGAATTTGGAAAGATAAACACAACCTTACCATTAGACCCAGTAATCCCACAGCTAGGTATTTACCCAGATGAATCGAAGACTTCTGTGTGCACAAAAACCTGTCTGTGAAGGTTTAGAGCAATTAATTAATTAATTAATTAATAATTGCCGAAGTTCGGAAGTAATGCAAATGTCCTTCGATGGGCAAAATAAAGTGTTGTACATTCATACAGTGGAATACTACTCAGCAATAATAAGGAACAAAGTATTGATGTGCGCTACAGCATGGATGCATCTCAAAGGCCTAGTGCTGAAGGGAAGCAGCCACATTAGTAAGATATCCTGGAACTGGAAAAACTATGGTGACAGAGAATGGACCAGTGGTTACCAGGCATCGGGGCAGTGACAAAGGTATGATTATAAAGGAGGAGCCTCTTAGAGTTGTTTTGGGTGATAGACCTGCTCTGAATCTCCGTTGTGGTGGTGGCCACACCAGTGTGTACATGCCTGAAAACTCTCAGAGCTGTACCTTTTCTAAAAAGGTGAATTTTATTGGTCATAGTATTCTCTTATCTATACATTAAAAGCAAAAGAAAATTAAAAAACAAAAGATGCATACATCTATCCAAAAGAACTTGCCCTGCAGCCTGCCTTATAAGAGCAAAGAAGTGCAAAACATCTAAATGTCTGTCCACAGGAGAATAAGTAAATAAATTGTGCTGTGGCTGTACAATGGGAAACAGCAGTTAAAATGAAGGAACTGTATTTTCTGAACGTAGATACATCTTCAAGTAGAGAAAGGACGGGAATATTTATATATGATATATAGGTGTGTGTGTGAGTGTGTGTGTATAGTAGTAGGATGCTATTTAATAAACTTCAAAACGGCAAAGCAATTCTCAATATTATTTATGGATAAATATAGATTTAGTGAAATTATAAAAACCTTTATGAGAAGGGTGATTACCAGATTCAGCATAGAGGTTACATATGGGATTGAAGTGAGAACAGAGGGATTGTGGAAGAGATTACATGGGTCTTCAATAATGTTGGTTATGATTTATTTCTTAGAAAAAGAGATCTGAAGTGTATATCACAAAATGTTTAAGTTTGACAAAGTTGGGTGGTGAGTGTATGGATGTTAGTCATATTATTCTCTATGCTTGTTTGTATACTTACAATATTTCCTTAAAAACTTGATTTTCCTTGTGGCTCATATCCTGGGGTATTCAGTCTTTTTAAAGAGACAGTTGAGCTAAAGAGTTGGGCTTTGATATTCAGATTAAGCAGGTTAATAAAAATCCCCAGTCAAGAAACTTGAACCATTTCTTTAAAAAGGAGATACATGATAGAGGGCAAAGAATACGTGTGAGAACCATCTTGACTTAAATCAGCTGCATAATATTAAATTCTATTTTGAATTGGAAGAAATCCATAAACTTGAGTGTAGCTGCTTCCAAATCATGTACTTCTTCTAAGCAGCACACTTGTGCATGTTATGTGAGTTTTATAATTCCACCGAACAACAGAAGATGCGTTTTCTCTGGTTCACTTTTTGCTACTTTGATAGCACAGCTATTTTCAGAAGGTGGGAAGTTGGGATTCTGGGGGTCTTTAGAAAGCCAGGTCTTCAAGCATTTTTCACTGTTCCTAACCCATTATGCGAGTTCACAGCTAGTGGGTGGGACAAACATTAGACAAATGTAACACAAACAAATATCTTGTTCCGGCTCAAAGTTCAGCCACAGAACATCAACACAGCTGAAATAAATAGAAATGAGTCCAAAAAGCGTTGAAAATTAACCTGCCTTCAGTCAATCTCTTTTGAGGGGGTGGAGAAGTGAAAATTACCTTACTGGGGTTTTTGATGATTAGTGTACCTTTCTAAACATCTGGGCAATTGAAGAATCTTTCCTCCCTGAAAGGAGGATTTCAAATATTTGTAACACGGTATTAGCATATGTTAGCCCCATCAGACAGAGAGTTATACAATGCTCAGTTGTGATAAGTACAATTCCATCATCTTAACTCTCCATGGTTTTTGGTTTTTAAACATTTTTTAAAATTAATTAATTAATTAATTTTTTGACCACGCCCCGCGGCGGTGGGAGGGTGAGATCTTAACCACCGGACCACCAGGGAAGTCCCAGTTTTTTGTTTTTAATTGGGAAGCAAGGATGGAAGGTGTGAAAGATGACTAACCATTCTGGAAGGAGGTTGATGTCGGTAGCCCATCCCTGTGCTGAGCTAATCATGTCCTCTTCTCTCTGGGTTAGACTGAGTCCCACGTTTCAAAATCTCCAGCTGTGTTCACCCCATAGTTGGGAAAAGCCACTTGGACCCTGTATTGGTCTCTATATTCTCCTTTTGTTCTCCCCAAGAGGTATGGTGACCATAACTCATGAACTAGACATCTGAACTTAGGGTCCAGCCCTTGGTTTCACGAGTGCTCGAACAACGTCCTGTCCCCCAAAATACAGGAAGTAGAGCTGCTGTGACCAAGCACATATGCTGGGCCCTCATTTCCTTTCGGTGTTCGAGATGCAGCCTTAGAGAGGTGAGGGCTGGAGCGTGAGGTCACAGGTCTAGATAAGGCACTTCCAAAGTCGGTTGCTCAGCTCTGCTAATGAAGATAATCACTCTGACCAGTACCAGCTAGAGAGAGGTTGCACCAGCACGTTTTTGTCATGAGGATATATGCTTAATTATAGAAGTAATCCATGAACATCTTCTCTGTGGGTAGTATTTGGACAATATATAAGATTTTAGAGTAATAAATGGACGGCCCCCTTCCACCTCCCTCTCCTTTACCTCAGTCCCTTCCCAGGGGACAATACTATTGATTGGATATAACTCCTTCCAATACAGCATATACTCACACAGTCTTTCCTCCACCTTCCTAGTAATCAAGGAAATGCAAACGAAAGCAATCGACAAGGGATCCTTTCTTATCCTATTGTCATTGCTAACAATGAATGAAAATATCCAGAATTGGTTAGAGCTTGGGGAAGGCATTGTACATGGGAGCAACTGTTCTGGAGCTTACTTTGGTCACGCCAATGCATTGAGACTTGATTATCAGCCAGGCTCAGTTAGGAGACTGAAAGCACCTTGGTTATTTGAATGAGAAAGATTTCATCAGAAGGACCGTTAGCTAGTAAAAATGATAGGACACCTTTCAAGGATCCAGAAGTAGCCTGTGCAGGAAAGAAGCTCTTGCATCTAGGCTGAGGAAAGGTGGGCAATGAAGGAATTAAGGCTGAGGAGGATTCTCCCATCCCCTACGCAAGGCTGAGATTTAGATCTCCTTGGAGGTCACGTGTCCACTACTGGAAAACCCAGCCACGGGTAGTGGAGAAACCGTGCACACGGCACGCCGTGTGGGTCCGTAGACGTGTCCATGGAAGGTGAGACAGATGTCTGAGGCCATGGCCAGAGTGCCAGTGGAAACAGCTGCAGTGGGGAGGTGTTCACGTGGCTGAGCCTGGGGTTGGAGCTGGTCTGTGAGGGCGGCCTCTTTGCTGCCTAACAAAAGAGGCGCTGGGACCCAGAAGGACGTGTCTCCCTGCCACGGCTGCCTTGCGGTTTTTCTATGGCAGCTTCTGTTGACAAAGCCCCACATTGTGCCAGCTGGTAGAGGAGAAGTGTTTACAGGGTCCAGCTCTGGTTTCACAAAGCAGGGGAAAGAAGGGTAAATTTGGAACTGAGACAAGGAATTGATAACTGGCACAGACGTTGAACTCTAAATGCCATTTTTAAAAATTTAAGGACATCATCAAATGTGTACGTAAGTGGTTAGGTAAAGAATGGTTATTGAAGTATAGAAAAAAAAATGGAAATAAGGTCAACGCTGCAAAGTTGAGAACTGCTTAGGCAAAATCTGTAAGATGAAGCTCTGTGTATTTATTCTCATGAACGTGTGTCTATATTATTAGGTAAAAAGATGTATTAATAGCAACTTTTACATTATAACCCATTAAAAATATATCTATACATATATTTCTGTGTATGGGTAGAGAAAGACTTTGAAAGGTTTGGTGTCTTATTCTTCAGCTCCTGGGTATAATATCTGGTTCACAGCTGTTGTTCAATATTTACTGAACAGATGTATTGTATTAGCTTCCCAGGGCTGCTATAACGAATGGCCACACACCTGGCACCTTTAAAGACAGAAGTTTATTCTCTTGCTATTCTGGACACCAGAAGTCCGAAAGCAAGGGCCATGCTCCCTTGTCTCTTCCAACTGCTGGAGGCTCCAGGGGTTACCAAAAGTGGGGTGGGGCTGCTCCCTGCACGAGAGGCTAGGTTGGTGGAAAGGAAAGTCTGCTTTATTCCCGAGGCTGGCAACGGCGGGGAGGGCAGACTCGTGTCCAAAGGCCAACTCCCTGACTGACAACCAGGGCGAGAGGTTTTAAAGGGGAGTTTCAGGGGTATATAGGCAAAAGGAGGGGCTACATGTGGAGACAGCACAGTCAGCTTGACAGTCGTCTTGAAACTGGTCCTGCGGTGTCTGGATCAGCATCATCTTGATTGTTTTAAGTACAGTAAATCTTCAGTTCCAGGGTAGGTTTGTTCCCGTTTTCTTGAGGCCTTGGAATTATGGCAGCTTACGTCACAGCTACAGTCTGGTCATCATGCTGTTCACTTCTTCCACCTGGTGGGGTTTCAGTATCTCTAAGGCAGCTCACAGGACATGGCTCAGAATATTATCTATAGCCCTTGAGAAGGAACCAAAGGTCCTTGACCCTGTTTAATGACTCAACTGTTAATTCGTTTGCCCTGTTTGCTTTCCTTTGCTCCTGCATTTTCTCACTTCTCTGATTAAACTTATTCTTTGGCTGAAGTTTTTCTGCAGACAAAAGGCAGGTGGAGGACATGGGGGGAAGGACCCTAGGGCCCTGCTCCGGTCACAGGCATTCCTTGGCCCGCGGCAGCATCGCTCGAGTCTCTGCTTCTGTCTTCACGTACTTTCTCCTCTCCTTATGAGAACGCAAGCCATTGGATTCAGCACCTGTCGGATAATCCAGGGTGCTCGCATTTCGAGATCCTTAACGTAATTACGTTTGCAAAGAACCTTTTTCCAAATCAGGTCACATTTCCAGGTCTAGTTGACATATCTTTTGGGGGAAGTGGATGAGCACATTCGACCCACTACATGTACGACCAAATACATAGCAACATGTTACAGTGGCTTCCTTGGGTGGTAGGATTTATGGATAATCTGAATTTTCCTTTGTCTTTTTTTGGCCTACCAGTATTTTTATGATTTCTATGCAAAGATCTTTGTATTACTTTTGAAATAAAAAGTAAAAAATTAGTTGGCATATGACAAATGAGGGACTGCGTTGAGAAATGCCGATCTCTTGAAGACATGGTTGAACCTCACAGTTCACAAAACCCCGAACAACTGTACCCACTTAGAGAAGGAAACAGGGGGAGGAAATAAGGCAGCTCAGGACGAGGGGCAAGTTCATCACGCAGAGACCTGTGTTCATTTATGCTCTAGGGCAAACCTGAAGAGCTCCCAGCTCAAAGCTGGACACGGAAGTCGGTAACCAGACGTCCACGCCAGAAGCCTCCCGGGCACCTGAGTTGAGCAGACTTGTGGTCTGTGCAGCCCTCACCGCCTACAGCAGCAGATCAAGTCTGGAATCTCCCTGCATCTCTTTCTTGCAGTGTAGACCTCCTCCTCCTCCTTTTCCATCTCATTCTCAGGCTATGATTCATTGATTAATTCCTAGGAAAATGTTGCGCCATTAAAATAGGAAGGTCTGTGACGTCAAAAGATCCGGGGACAAAAGACATTTTAAAAGGCTGACATCTTCTTTTATTTAGAGAGGCAGTCTTTCCAAAAGGAAAGAAAGGAAAACACGGCAGTTAGGGCCTAATTATCTTTTAATTTTTTTTAAAGCCGTAGTTTTATTTCCAGTCTCTTGTGGAGGTTAATCGTTTTTTGTTTTAAAGCTTGAAGTTTAAAGCTAGCCTAAAACATGGATGAATATAGAGTGCTATACTCAAGATTCTAAATGTCTTCTTGGTGATAGATTTCAAAAAATTAGGTTCATTAAAAAATCATAATCACATATTAATCAAAAGAAAAGAGTATTCATTATGATCTTCAAAAATCATTGCTGATTTCAGATTGACACATGAACAATGATGTTAACATGTTAAGGCGTCAGTTGAAATGTTGTGAATGGAAAAAGATGAATGAATAAATACCTGAAATGTGAGAACATGCCATGCGTTTTTAATTAGGACAATTTTTGTTGCTGTCGTTAAGAGCCAGATAGTAAATATTTCAGGCTTTGTGGGCTAGATGGTCCTTGTCGCTATGATTCAACTCTGTCATTGTAGTAGGAAAGCAGCCAGAGACAATACGTAAACAGACACAGTATCTCTGTGTTCCAGTAAAACTTTATTTACAAAAACAAGTGGTGGGCCAGATTAGGTCCATGGGCGGTAGTTTGCTGACCCCTGAAAGAAAAAATCAGAACGTTGCAATAGGATACCAGTAATACAGTACTGGCTCTCTAGAATCTGGGAAAGCAGATTTTTATCTGCTTTGTTGTTTTTCTTTTTCTTTTTTTTTCTTTTTATTTATTTTTGGCTGCGTTAGGTCTTCGTTGCTGTGTGCTGGCTCTCTCTAGTTGCGGCGAGCAGGGGCTACTCTTCGTTGCGGTGCGCGGGCTTCTCATTGCAGTGGCTTCTCTTGTTGCAGAACACAGGCTCTAGGCGTGCGGGCTTCAGTAGTTGCAGCACGTGGGCTCAGTAGTTGTGGCTCGCGGGCTCTAGAGCGCAGGCTCGGTAGTTGTGGCGCAGCACGGGCTTAGTTGCTCCACGGCATGTGGGATCTTCCCGGACCGGGGCTCGAACCCGTGTCCCCTGAATTGGCAGGCAGATTCTTAACCACTGTGCCACCAGGGAAGTCCCTGTTGCTTTTCTTGTAAGAAGGAAATGCCAACATATTTGTAGCTATGTGTGCTTTTCTTGGAAGATTAATCTGGGATCAGTGATGATTGGTATAAAAGGAAGAAAGAGAAAATGAACCTCTGTCTTTGTGAAATAAATTGTTAGATTCTCAGAAACAAGAATCTTTTCAATTAATTCTATTGGCAGTGCTTCTGCCCATGATGTTCTGGGAACAGATTTAATACGTGCCTTGTAAGTTCACCTTACTATACAGAGCTTTTGCCATGTGGAGTTATGTGTTGAATGACTGTGGTTTATGTCATAAGATAGCTGAGTCTGGAAAATAATCAGTAATGACATACACAAAGGGGCTTGAATGAATTCTTTTACACGTGATTTATTAATTCATCCTTGTTTATTTTTCCTACGTAATATTTGGTTGCAAGATAGAATTTAAGAGGAAAGTAAAACAATAGAAATTGATGATATTTTGGAGAGAGTATTGATGGAATATGGTTATGTTCTGGGTTAACAGAGATAAAGAATCAGGGAGAATAGAGACATAGACATAGATAACAAATGTATGGATACCAAGGGAGAAGGGGGGAGGGGTGGGAGGAATTGGGAGATTGGGATTGACACATACACACTATTGATACTGTGTATAAAATAGACAGCTAATGAGAACCTACTGTATAGCACAGGGAACTCTACTTAATGCACTGTGGTGACCCAAATGGGAAGGAAATCCAAAAGAAAGGGGATATATGTATACGTATGGCTGATTCACTTTGCCGTACAGCAGAAACTAACACACCATTGTAAGCAACTATACTCCAATAAAAATTAATTTAAAAAAAACTACCAGGGAGGACTGAGCGCATTAATTAGAAAGTGAATTGCTTTGAATAAGAATATCTGTATTTGGTAGTTTTGGTTAGTTGAGGAAATCACTAACCTCTTACCTCTTTACTTTAATGCCTATTAAATGCTTATTTCAGCAAAGCGAATAATAGGCATGGAACTCATGTCCTTTGCATCGGTTGGGTTCTCTGGGATACAGATGCTGCGTACACAAGATTTACTGGGCAGAAGGGGCCATCTGACTGCGATGCAGCTCTGAGAGTCTCTACCAGCCCAATGGAGAGCTCTGGAGTCCTGCGTTGGTGGGGATTTTGCACCATGCTTTGCTCTGTCGTTGGCAGGGCTGCCTTAGCTAAGACGTGATCTTGGCAACGGCTGTCTGGCTCAGTTATCTGCCTTAAAAGCTGTGGTATCTCAGGCTTTCATCTTCTGATCCATTCTTCATGCTGTTGCTACTTCTGCAAAATGTAAATCTGTCATGTTGCTCCATAGCTTAAAATCGTACACAATCTACACTATTAAGGCCTAACTCTTTAGGAAGGCGCCTCTCATGGTCTCATGACTGCTCTCATTTTGGCTTTATCTTTGGCCATTTCCTGCTATGTACCCTGTGTCTCATCCATGTTTTTATACCCACATCCATTGTGAAATACCTAGCATACCCAGACAGAGATAAGCCTCATTAAGACATAAATCTTAAATTCTGTCTGCATAATTCCCGCCCCCCCATACCACCTGGGAAGTTCTAGCAAGGTTGAAACTCATGTTCTTCTAATAAAGCTCAAATGATTTCTTAATCTTTATGAAGATGACAAAAGGCTGGCTGACTTGAGCGGAAAACTGATGAGTTTGGATTTGAACATGGTGCTTTAAGCTGATGGCGTGAAACCCGAGTGGAAACACCTAGGACTCGGGGAGTCTGTGGGTGGGAGAGACATTTGGAGATAAGGATTTTGGTGAGGTCAGCATAGATATCACAATCTATTCTGTGAGAATGGATGAGGTAGAGTTTTGGAAGAAAGCTTCAATGTATTTGGGTGCAAGTAATAGAAATACAGTCAATAGCTGGTTACTTACCTCTAGACCTATTGTTGTTCAAGCATATGGGAAGTTTCAGCATTGGCTTGGAATTTCCTTGATGTCAGGGGACAGTCTTGGCTTCTATGTTCTTCTCTTGACCTTCCCTCTTGGTGACAAGATGGCATGGCTCGATACTTCATGTTCTTATGTGATGACACCCCAAGAAAAAGGGGATGGGCAGGAAGAAATGCTTTTCTCCTTGTGTGCCTCTCTTATAGGGAGTAAGATGTTTCCCTGAACCCCTAAGAGGTCTTCCCTTTATCATGGATCAGAAATGGGTCACATGCCCATTCCTCCATCACCCACTGTCAAATGGGAACATTTTGCCATGATTGGGTTGAACACCTTGTTCTATTAGTCAGGTCACGTGAGCACGGCAACCATGAATGCTTGCTGTAGAGTTTACCAAGTTTACTCAGGACTGGATCACAGTTTTGAGAGAAAGAACATGAGACTAAGACAAAAAGACAGATGAATAAGCCGGTGGTGTTGGTCGGGTGGAAAGTGGCCATCAGGGTTGCATGAATCAAAGAAGTCAAGAGGAACAAGGGCTGAGTAAAGACTGAAGAATGTGACGATGAAGAAATTGTTGGTGAACTTTAAGAGCAGTTCTTTCCATTGAATGCTTGGGTTGGAAGCAAAAGGTCGTGGACTCCTGGAGCAATTCAGTGGTGTGGAAATACAGGTAGAACCTGTGTAATGATGTCTTTAGAGCTTTTTGTTTTTTTTTTAACATCTTTATTGGGGTATAATTGGTTTTTAGAGCTTTGACAGTGAATGAAAGGGGGGTGAGCCGGGAAGGCAGCCAGAGGTGGGCAACAAATGAAGTGAAAAGTGAGAGGGTTTTCAAAACGAAGGGATCTGGGTATGTTCAAAGGCAGGTGGGAAGCAGCCAGGGGAGAAAAAGAAATAGAAAGGATGTAAAAGGAATGGAGAAAAGTGGGTCTCCTGGGTTCAATGGAGGGTAGAAGTGAAAAGCTCACTTTGGAGGAGGAGAGGCATATGATCAAAGAATGGAGAGAAGGATGAAAAATGTTGGTGGATGTTTTGAGATGTTAACAAAAGAAACGCAAAGGCTCAAAATGGATCTTAGAGAAGCAGGAGGTCTGGTCATTTCTAGAATTTACAGAGGAATAAAAGTGGAGAGTGGAGGTAGAGGGAAGGAATAGATTAGAAGTGACGGATTGAGGAGGCAGGAGAAGATCTGGAACATCAAGAATCGGGAAAATTTTACAAGTTTAGAATAGAAACTTAAAAAAGGAAAAACAAAACTCCTGGGAAATTAAATTTGATGACCAAAAGGAAACGGGAGCCAGAATCCTATAAATTTCCCGGGGAAGGGGAGGATTTATAGATGAAGAGGAATTTGACATGGAAAATTCACTTTTGGCTTTTCCCAACCGCCTGCTGTTTGTGCAATAACAAATGATGTTTCTCAAAACCCAAATGTTTCAATTTCCTCAGTTGAGAGATGCCATGTTGCTGTTGTACTATTTATAAAGTAAGGCTTTGTTTGTTCAATCTCACTCAGGATGAGAAAACTGAAAATAAGTCTCTGGGACAGAATTCAAGCCAGCTAAATCAAGGCTACATATAGGATACACATTGTCTGTATGAGACACTAGGTTTTGAGAGGACCTAAAATATAATACCCCTCTAACCTGTCTTAACTGGGAAGAGTTGAAAAATGGGCATAAGAATTAGACAGATGGAGATAAAAATATCACCTTTCTTACTCACAAAGCATTATATTGTAGGGCATGGGTTAATCTGGCCAATAGGTTTGTTTACACGCCCCTGGATCAAACTTGCATCCCTCCCCAAAACTGGAGGCCTCCTTTGCTGGAATGTTCCTGCCCCAAACTTTCATCCCTCCCCAAAACTGGAGGCCTCCTTTGCTGGAATGTTCCTGCCCCAAACTTTCTGGGTGGCCAAGAAGAAATGAGAATTCAGTGAGAATACAGGTTAACTATAGGTGGCTGGTTCCTCAAGGAGAGAATGGAGGGGGCTGGGTGCTGAGTTGAGCAAACTCAGATCCTTTTGGCAAACTCATGAGTCAGATAAGTCATTTTCTCCTTCCCTGGGGTGGAGTCATTAAGGGAGGAAGGGAGAGCCCTGAGTATCATGCTAATAAATATTGTTCCTGTAGACTGTGTATTAAGTACCCCTCCCCAAACAAGGCACTTGTATTGGGTGCAGGGGCCCAGGGGGATATAAAGACAGATAACACATGCCCTAGGGTTCCAGGAACTTATAATCCAGCATGAGAGAGAAGATACAGCATGATGCAATGGGTAAAAATACAGAGATGCAAGAGTGCAGGGCATTCAGTACAGGGTGAGGGAAATGGGAGAAAGTGAAGTTGAAAGGGGCCAGAAGGGGCCTTCACAATCTTCATTAAGGAATTTGGTCTTTATTAGACAGGACTAAGGAGCCATGGAAAGTTTCTGAGTAGCAGAGCAAACAGTTGGGTTTTGTTACCGGTTGTCGAACGTAAGTTCGTGTGCCCAACACATAGTGAGTCCAAACAAACGGAAACATCGGAGTTTGGAGCAGAGAAAGGTTTATTGCAGGGCCATGCACGGAGATGGGTGTCTCCTGCCCCCAAAGCCCCAAACTCCCCAGAGGGTTTCAGCAAAACCTTTTTCAAGGCAAGGTGAGGGAAGGGTGTGGTTGGTTGTTGCAGACTTCTTGGTGCTGGAATCCTTTGTTCTTGCAGCTGTCCCCGTAGGTCAGGTCATGCTGTTCCTGTCACCTTGAGCAAAACAAATGTTATTCTCTGTTCTGCAACTTTTTAACTCTGTGTGCATGGAAAAGTGTTATTAAAGGTCAGAGCCTTGAGAATGGGTTGTCCTGTATATTTCTGGCTCTAGGCAACATTCTTTTGCAAAAGGTGCAGTCAGCATGACTAAGCACAGGTAACAGAGCACGGAGGTGGAAGAAAAAGAAAGAGATCCACACGGAGTCAGACATACTCCTCCTGTCACAGGTTTAGGAAGGAGTGTGTAGGATGGGCTAGAATGGAGGAGAGGCTCCAGGAAGAGGCGATGAAGACCTGACTCAGGCAGAATTCGGGAGAGAGATCAGAGATGGAAACCATAGCGGAGGATTGGTTTGGGGATATTGAAGAACGCGGGACAGTTAAAGGACCTTCCAAGACAGGGAAGAGCAATGAGGAGAAGACATTGAGTTTGGCTTTGTCTGTTTTGAGTTTGACAGGTTGGAAAGGTTTGTGCTCTTTTAGCAGGGACTTAGACGTAAACCAAGAAACACACAGACGAAAACAAATGCACGAGCACTTACCGTGGGGTCAACCCTGTCTTAGGTCTTAGAGACACGAGGGTCAAGATGTTAGATTTTGTCCTTGTCTTCATACAGCTTACCGTTGATCCAAAATCTTGCCTTCTATGGGTCGCAGGCTCTCAGCCCTCATTTAAATGATTTCCCAGATGTGGAGGGCACTCTCTCAACGGATGGGTCCAGAAACCAGTCTGTCCCCTGCAATGTATCTGTCCCGCTTGGACCCTCCCATTCCAGCTCCCGTTCCTCTGTTCCATTCCCACTCCCTGAAAAACCTGTGCTCCGGGGAGCATCAATGTCATGTGCAAGGGTGCCACCCTGGACTGGGCTCTGTCTATGCTTTGTCTCCTGAGGTTGCAAAATATCCCTTTTTCTGTCTATAGTTTTACAACAGCTGCCCTGGTTTCTGCCTCTACTGTCTTCCCTCCTGCTGGACCTGAAAGGGACCCCGTGCACGGACACGGTTTCATTCGTCTTCCTTTGGTTTGTTCTCCAAATTTCCTCTTTCAAATGCCAGTTACAAATGGAGCAGGCTCCCATGCACGTGAAAGGAGCTAGAGGCGTGTGTGTCTGTGTGTGTGTGCACGTGCGCACGCGTGGTCTGTACTAGCAGCAGGCAGATCAAAGTACTTTGCTTCTCAAGTACTTGCAACAAAGTACAATGACTGGGACTTCCCTGGTGGCGCAGTGGTTAAGAATCCGCCTGCCGATGCAGGGGACACCGGTTCGATCCCTGGTCCTGGAAGATCCCACACGCCGCAGAGCAGCTAAGCCCGTGCGCCACAACTACTGAGCCTGCGCTCTAGAGCCCACAAGCCACAACTACTGAGTCTGCGTGCCACAACTACTGAAGCCCTCACGGCACAACCACTGAGCCTGCGCTCTAGAGCCCACGAGCCACAACTACTGAGCCTGCGTGCTGCAACTACTGAAGCCCATGTACCTAGAGCCCGTGCTCCGCAACAAGAGAAGCCACCACGGTGAGAAGCCCGCGTGCCGCAACGAAGACCCAATGCAGCCAAAAATAAATAAAATCAATAAATTTATGTATTAAAAAAAAGTACAGTGACTGTTGTGTGAAGGGAAGTAAAGAGCCCTACAAAGACAGATGATAGTGGATCTAATGGTCTAGGACAGAGATTCCCAAACTTTCTGGGTTCACAGAGTCCTTGGTGCCTTAGTAATTCTTCCGCAGCACGCGAGGCCAAAAGAAATACCCAAGTTCTGTTTGTTAAGTGATCAGGTCCAAAAAACTTAGGGTTTATGTCCTAACAATTTAGTAGAAGTTTGAAAAATAATACACAGAAATCGAGAGAAAACTCTTTTATTTTGTTTTGAAAAATGATTACTTGCTAACGTTACATGTGTGCTTGTTGGGGATATAACTTCTCAAATGTTGGCATCAGATGAGACGCCGCCCCTCTCAGGTCCTTTCCCACAGTGATCGTCAGGCGGGTCTTGCTTTTGATCACGCCAACTGCCCTAATCCCAACGTTGCTCAAATTTGATCAAAAAGAAGGCAGTGATCTAATGTTGAAACTGCAAAACACCTTGAATTAGGAATTATGTGTCCAACAGATGTCAACCGCTGTAGGATTTCCCTTGAAATTAAAAAATACCCCAGAGTGTTCCCTGTGAATTTGCTGCCACGCCCCGGGTCATCACAGTGCATTGGGGTGGGGGCTCAAAGGAGGCTTCCGCGCGAAAGGAGGTTTGAGCCAAGACGCTAACTATCATTAATGAACATTAATTAATGGGTAGGAATAGTCCAGGCAAAAGGGTCCCTGTAACGTAGTGAACAGGGTGACGTTTTGTGAGGGTCTCGTTCACGGAGGAATGTGGATTTTACAGCCCTTATCATGCTCTGAGTTTTTATATATATACATATACATATGTGTGTGTATATATATGGCATATACATATATACATGTGTATATATATATGGTAATATATGTAATGATATTTTATATATAAAATATTTTAGATGTTTTATATATTATGTAATAATATAGTTTGTAATACAGAATTATATACATTATTTATATTTTATATAGTATGTAATATACTTTACAATATGAAAGCAGCATATCTACACATGTGAATATACACTCACGTCCGACTGTCTTCTTACGGCCATGCAGGGATGGGAAGGTTGTTCACTGGGCGTGATGAGCCAGAGGGCGTGCCCAGTGGAAGCTGTGAGTCCTGGGTTTGTAGCACAATCAGCACAGTTTTAGAACTTCCTCTAGCAACATTTGGGAAGAGGAACAGGGAAAATGGATGGTTGGCTTTATTCAGGGTCAGGAATTGCTAAAAAAAAAAAAAAAAAAAAAAAAAAAAGCTGTGGCAGAAAATCAAGGGGTTTGAAGGTGTGAAGATTTCTAAAGTTTGCTGTCTTAACCTCAAAGCGTGGCTTTCACAGTGCCTTGTCGCGGGGGGCACTGTTGGAGGTATGCCTTTTGTGGCTCTTTATCCCTGATTTGTAAAATTCTGTGATGACGTGCCTTTGATGTACGTCTCTTTTTGCTTCTGATGCTGGACTCCCAGAATGCTCTTTCAACCTGGAGGCTCCTGTCTCCTTGTATATATATATTTCCTACCTACTGTTTTCTGTTTGGAACTAGAGCTCCTGTTATTATTCGGCTGTTCAACCTTCTGGATTGATCCTTTCTTTCATGTCTCTCTCCCCTCCACCCAATAGTTTTCATCTCCTTATCTCTTTTTGTTCTCTTTCTGGGAGAGAAACTAGGAAGAACTTTATCTTCAAGTTCATCAAGAGAAATTTTTCTTCTGAGAGCTTTCTCTTTACTTTTCGAGAACTCTTCTTTGCTCTCTGATTAATAAATTCTTGTTTTATGGGTCCATTATTCTCCTCATATCTCGCTCCAAGGATGTTATTTAACATTTTTTAAAAATCCTGCATTTTCTGTTTTCCTTTCCTCCCTCCCTCCCTCCCCTCCTTCCTTCCTTCCTTCTTCCTTTGTCTCTCTCTTTGTTTCTTTCTCTGTTTTTCTTAATTAACCAAAGTTCTGAGAAAATTGAGAAATAAGACAGAAACCTAAGGCAGATGGGAGATCAAAACACCACTTTTATTAAACTATTAAAAGCTCAGGTTGAGATGTGGCTTAGAGTGAAAGCCAAGTGGGCCTGTGACCTGAACCCTAGAATTTGTAGACTTATATACCCAGTCATGGGCAGTGCTGGACCCAGACAGGCCTCCTCTCATGGGGAGACTTATATCAGGGAAGAGCAGAAGAAAACATGCTGTCTCCTGGACAGACTGTCTCCCAGGAAGAAAGGGCAGGGGGCGCTGAACTAAGCGTGGCCAGATCTTCCCAGATTAACCATTCTTGCCCTGTGACAGGAGCAGGTGCGAGTGTGGGAGAGGCCAAGAGTGAGTCACATCTCCATTCAGAAGGAGGCACCGGCAGTTGGTGTGTTTCCCTGCTGACGTCTGCTTGCGGGATCCTTGCCTGCACAGGAGTAGGTGAAGGTGTTGACGGTGATGAATATCGGCTTCCACCGCGTGCTCTGGGGGGACTTCTGACCGCCTCCCGCTCTCTGTGACACCAGACATCCCCAAGTTATGTGTCTCTTTGAAGTCTAGCAGCGGGGAGAAGCAGTTCTTTTCTCAGTCCTCTGCTTTTATTCATGGTGTTCTCTGCCTGGCTAAATAAGCTACTCCTCCTGCCCTGCTTTCCATTCTTTAAGATTCTATTGATCCATTCAAGGATATCCCTTCTCCTGAAGTCTCTGTCCTTGAGAATTTATATTTCTGTTCCTTTACTGTGTAAAGAGGTGCATTAAAGCACAAGCTCTGGATTCTTACGCTTGCTTTGCCACAAACTAATTGTATGGCTTTGGACAAATTCCTTGACTGCTCCAAGCCTTAGATTTTTTTTCATCTGTAAAACAGGTTGTTATAAGGTTGTTTTTTTGTTTTTTTTTTCTTACCAAGTCCAAGCTCATACTCTTTGCCGCATGAAAGGACAATAGATCGAAAAACTAGTTATTGGGGCAAGGAATAGTGACTTTATTCAGAAAGCCAGCAGACCGAGAAGCTGGTGGACTAGTGTGCCAAAGAATCCTCTTCCCCGAGTTAGAATTCAGGCTTCTTTTATACTAAAAGGGGAGGGGGTGTGGTTGGTTGTTGCAGACTTCTTGGTGTCAGAATCCTTTGTTCTTGCAGCTGTCCCCGTAGGTCAGGTCATGATGTTCCTGTAAACCTCCAGCAAGACAAATGTTATTCTCTGTTCTGCAACTTTTCCTCTATGAATGAATGGGAAGGCGTTATACCTATAAAGGTCAGAGCCTTGAGAATGGGCTACCCTGTATATTTCAGGCTATAAGCAACATTCTTTTAGTGATTAACTTATAGCAAAAACAATAGAGTACAAAGGTTAAAGTAAAAGAAACAGATCCAATATGGAGTCAGATTTGTTCTTTCCTATTACAATGTAATGTTATAATACCTGTAAAACATTCATATCAATGTCTGACACATCATGATAAATTTTAGTGGTCATCATTATAATCTCGTTATCTTCTTAGCAGAGTTTCGGGAAGGGTAGGGTGTAAATGTGAGTGTTCTATCACCATCTTTCTATTCGGTCTTCACAGTTCGCATTTTTATTGGTGTTTCATCCGGACTGTAATTTCCATGAAGGCAGAGTCGATCTTTCTCTTACTCTTTACTGTATCCATTGCACTCGGCACAACACATAGCCCTGGAAATATTTGTGGAGTGAGTCAGTGGAAACAAATTCACTCATAATGCTCTTTGTAGGAGGCAAAATTGTGTAGTACTTGAGAACATGGACTTTTGAATCAGGCTTCTTGGGCTTGATTTAGTGCTGGGTTACTCACTGGTTGTATAACCTTGGACACATTCTTAGTTTCTCCATTTCTCAATTTCCTCACCTGTAAAATGAGGGCAAAACAGTGCCTGCCTCCTAGGGCTCACATGAAGACTAAAAGAAATAAACTGTATGAAGCCCTTGGCATAACGCCTGGCATGTCATAATTGCTCGGTAAATGCTAGCTGCTCTTATTGTTGTTATAATTGTTTATTTCCTGCATACCAGTCCCTGGGATAGGCACAGTATACATGTCATTGATCGAGTGCCTACAGTTTGCTGTGTCCTGTACTTAATCCTGTAGTAGTTAGGAGTGTGGTATCTATAGTCAGATGGCCAGGGTTTGAATTCGGGTGTCAGATGAATAATTTTGAACAAGTTACTTGATCCTGTTGAATCTTACTATCAATGCTTGTGGAATGAGGTTATAAAAAGACCTGTCTGTTGGGTAGTTATGAGGCAAACCATGTAAAGCTTAGCACAGAGCCCAGCACAGAGTAAATACACGCTCAGTAAATATTAGCTGTGTTGATGTGACAACGGTGCTGGTGATTACTCTCGTTACTGACCGGGGTTCTTGGCCTCCTTAATCAATACAAATCGACTAGAGGCCTGACAAGAAATCCAGGCCAGGCTTTACTGGGGCCCCTGCTGCAGCCGGGGGCACCGAGAACAAGTAACAGGTGCCCTTGGTCGCTCGCTGAGGCGCGGGGGGCAGCTGGCTCCTTACGTGGGGTGAGGGTAGGGGTGCGTCCGGGGGTCGGGCAGGAGTGGTGGCTGAGGGGGTCTGCCCACCCCCTCGGTGGCGTTGAGTGCAGGGGGCCTGCTCAGCACCCTGCTTTTGCTCCCGGCTCTTCGGAAGTGGCAGTTGGGTGTTTGGTCTTTTTGTATCTTATTGTTCATAATTTGCCCCAATTGTGCATGTGTGCAGCTATTTTTAGTCCCTCATAATTTCTTTGTATTTTGTTGCTTGAGGCGACGTGTGTCCAGGTGCGGGCACTGCAGCAAAGGGCCCCAGGTCCCAGCCTGTCTCAGTTC
>NC_041227.1:131155569-131166667 GCF_002837175.3 Physeter macrocephalus | reverse complement strand
CAGGCCAGGCTTTACTGGGGCCCCTGCTGCAGCCGGGGGCACCGAGAACAAGTAACAGGTGCCCTTGGTCGCTCGCTGAGGCGCGGGGGGCAGCTGGCTCCTTACGTGGGGTGAGGGTAGGGGTGCGTCCGGGGGTCGGGCAGGAGTGGTGGCTGAGGGGGTCTGCCCACCCCCTCGGTGGCGTTGAGTGCAGGGGGCCTGCTCAGCACCCTGCTTTTGCTCCCGGCTCTTCGGAAGTGGCAGTTGGGTTCTTTGGGCCTTTTTGTATCTTGTCGTCCAGAATTTGCCCCAACCGGGCATGCACGCAGTTATTTTTAGTCCCTTATAGTTTCTTTGTATTTGGTTGCTTGAGGAGACGTGTGTCCAGGTGCGGGCACTGCAGCAAAGGGCCCCAGGTCCCAGCCTGTCTCACTCTGATAGTGATGAGGACCATGACAGAGTCATGGTGATGACAATGTCAACCATGGTGCTAGGGACAGAGGTGACTCTACTGACTCATGAAGTGGCAGAGTGTGGAGGGCATATGCTCGGGTTATAGCATCAGAAGGTCCTGAGTTGAGTATCTGTTCTGTCTCACTGACTGTGTGACCTTGGACAAGTTCTTTTCTCTAGTTACATTTCTGCATATTCGTCTGTAAAAACATTAACTATTTCACGGGGCTGTTGGGAGGTTCAAATAGGACACTATATGTCATCAGTTCTAGGATGTATATTGTCCTTAGTTTAACATCTCTGAAGTCAAGGATGCATCTTACAATTATTGCCAGACAAGTGGCACGTAAATTGGATATTTGTGAAGCAAGTATTCATCAGTGGAGAAATGAGCGCAGTTCCATGTTTTTTCTTGCAAAACAATGAGAGTTTCTTGAGACCCTAAGGAAGGGATTCGATACAGTGAGTCGATATCGACTCATTCGATATCGATGAGTAGATAAAGCTGCGTTATTTATTTATTTATTTTGGAAACACACACAGAAGGATTTTTTTTTATCCCTTGCTAAGCTATGTGATCGAAGGCAGGAGAAATTGTGACGTTCCACAAGCTAGATGGAAGAGGTGTCAAACAATGAGAGGTTGTTGTGATTGGTTGTAGTATGATCAAGAAAGCACCAACATCAAAAGCTGCAGAGCAGGTGTCAGTGTTAGAAGAAAATCCCGGAGGAGGATCATTGGTCGCCTGAATTTTGTGTGGAAAAATGTGGACTTTGATGGATCAGATTGAAAAACGGTTTAGAACGTTCAGACTCAATGTTTTAAATGTCTTATATTTTCTTTCTCATTAAGACACACACAGAAGGGATCTATGATAAACAATCACTAACCATATGTCTAAAGCAGCTCTCTCAATAAGTAGACAGTAAAAATTCAAAGTGATGAGAAAGCTTCACGCCATAACTTTATGGGAACGTTTTATTTCTTGTTTGGCGGCACAGAGAATAGCAGTATTTACATCTAGGTTTGATGTACAACAGGAATGCGCGTAGCTCTCTTGGCACAGTGCCATAGCCTTTATGGACTTATTTGTGTCCCGTTTTGCCTCCATACGATTTACAAAAACTTAAAAAAATATATACTGGTGGTAACCAGCCTTCAAAAGCCTTCCCGGTGTTTCGTGCCTCCTGGTTTTCATGCCCTTGTGTATGTTTCATGCCTTCCATATTGAACGGGACTGACATGTGTGGATAAGAGGATATCACAGAAGTGACAGAGCATGGCTCCTGAGGCTTGGTCATTCAGACATTGTGGCATCCGTCCTACTCTTAGGTCACTCACTCTGAGGGAAACCAGCTACTATGTCACTGAAGACACTGGAGCAGCCCTGAGAGAGGGTACACATGGGGACGAACCGCGTCCGCTTGCCAAGAGCCAGGACAGCTGTAAATATTTATGTATGTAAATCAGATTGTCCTCTTTGTGTTTGTCTATAACCTACTTTTCAAAATACAGTAAAGTCTTGTGTCACTGTGTGTGTATGCACATCGGGGTCAAAATTCATTGACTGTTACGTTGAAGGTTTTGTCCTGTCCTATGTGCGTATTATTTCTTAATATTTTTTTACATTATATGTATGTTTTATATTTGACAACTTGATAGATGGGAATAATATATCTGTTTGTCTGTTTGACCTTGCAAGTGGGTCATCATTACACCTGAAAGAGGGCCACCAAATTTCTCTGATTGACCGTCATACATTTTTTTTTTTTTAACAATTAGAATTTTCCTCTCTGGCCAGTTAGTGAAAGCCTTATTTGTATTGTATCTGCAAATCAACATTAAATCTCCCTGGTGGATGCAACTTAAAAAAAAATACAGTAACGTCTTGGAAATTTCTTTCCATGTCAGTAAATAACAGACCATCATTGGGAATGAATGCAGAGTGTTTCTTCGTACGTATCTGCCATATTTTGCTTAATCAATCCCCTAGTAATGGACTTTTAAGTGATTTCTAATCTTTCTCTGCTGCATAATAAAGCACCCAGCGATAAACATCCTTGTGTAATTCCTAGAATTGTGACTGCTGGTTAAAAGGTGTGCTGGCTTACACTTTGATACGTATTTCCAAGCCACCCTGGAGAAATATTGTTCACTGTTGTTTCATTTTTATGTAGTAAAATCGATCTCTTTACTTTTTGATTTCTTCTATTCAAACCTTCGTAAACGTTTTTTTTTTTCAAAGCCTTGGCATGTCTTTTTGTCATTTTTTTCTATAATTTGATTTTTTAAACAGATACGACTTTAACCCAACTGGAGCTTGCAGGCTTTTGATTTCCAGTTTTATTAGAAATAAAGTGACTAACTTTTTCTTCAGGGCAGTAGTCAGGTGGTTGAGGTAGGGTTTACTTTTGTGTAAATATTTATTATTATTCTTACTTCTACAAGTTGTTCACGACTCTTTCTTGTGAAAAAATGCAAAAACAAAGCACAGAGCAAGAGATAAATAAACAGCCCATGGACCTCTTCCACCACCCCTCCACCATCACATCCATTCCTCTCCCCAGAGGTAACTTGGGTTTATTACTTTTGTGTGTATCCTACCATTCGCTTTCTTTTGTATTTACATATATAACATGTGCATATAAAACCATGTAGATTTGTGTTTTTGTTCTAATATAAATGCGATCACGCATATGTATTCTGCAGATTGCTTTTCCTACCCAGTAATATGACATGGTTCGCTCTCTGTATCTAGACTTATCTTACTCCTTTTAACTGGTACATAGTCTCTCATAGTACAGATGTGCCTTGGTTTACTTAACCATTTCAACTAATGGACATTTAGGTTTTTTCACTATTAAAAAAGATGGTGCTGTCAGCAACTTTGTATACGTGCTTCTTTTGGGAACCTTTTCTCTAGCAGGATAAGAGAAGCAGAATTTCTAGGTCAAAGGAGGAGAAGTACAGTTTCATTTCATTTTCAGTGTTTCTCGACCTTTTTTCCCCCCCATTATCACTGCCCCTAAGAAAAAAATTAAATTATTAAATGCAATTAAATACTTCAATTAATTAAAATTAAATGTGTCTCTGATGAGAGAAATTAACTTCTAGGGAATAAGATTTTGTGGGGTGTAGTTGAGCTTTGGAGGGCCACGCACCGTTCTCATGGCCAAGGTATTTTCACCTCTAAGAACCGATTTTCCTCAAACCGAGAATGCATGATTTAGATAAACACAAGCTGAAAACATTTTTTTGTTGGGTGGAAAAGACACATCCCTCTTTTGTGACGACCGCAGGATGTCACATCGGAGTCTTGTCACCGGGAAGCACTTAGCACTGGTGGCTTGCCTGGAACGCTCAAAAAATAGTTAACTTGAATTGAACTGAATGTTGATGGTAACAATGTCCAAGGATGTTATCACGCTTGTTCTAAAGCAGAGCAGAGAGACACTACTAATTTGTCCTCCTTCCTCATAACTTAATTAATGTTGTCAAGAATCACTAGAATCTTGCTAGGCAATTCACAGAGGAAAAAATGTGGAAAAGAAATAATTGGGCTGGAGGCTGTCGCTCATGGGAGTTTGCTCACACATTCCTTTTGTAGTAGCTTTTTTTTTTTTACATGTTTAAGAAGAATGGAATCTGAGGCCCAGGAGACTCAGCCTTTGAAATATGCTTTGTGACAAGCAGGATGGCAGGAACACCAAGGCATTGCGTTGGTTCCATGAAAAAAACTTTGATGAGTGACTCTGGAAGAAATTGGGCCCCTCGGATGTTGGAAAACTGCAAAATGAAAGCCATGACATTTAGAAATAATTACTTCTAGCTCTGCGGTATGAACGCGCCAATCATCCTGATGTGAAAGGAAGGCGTTCTAAACAATCACAGGAATGAGACACAAAGTCATCAAGTGGGGAGGCTTGGAATAGGGCTGGAGGCACAGCTGCTGTCTCAGCGCTCTTGGGGCAAAGAAGGATGCTCACCCCTTCTGTATTTCAGAAAAGCTGTGGTCTATTCCGCCCTGCATCGGCCGTGTAAATCTTGGGCAAATGGACTGGTGATTCTGGTCCCCGGCTGAGCTGGACGAACTGGAAGCCAGAAAGTTTTGCACGAGTCACTTGCGTGGAGAGATTTAACGTCAAAACATTTAGAACTGCCGCTGGGAGCTAATAAAATGCTCACGTAGGAATGAAGAGACTTTCTCAAGTTCTCAGTCACACTTTTATGCATATGGGAATGTTTTTATTTCCATAGTTATGGTTTCCCTTTCACATGGATTAGAAAAAAAATACAACTTAGCACATCAAACTACTGATTTCATAGGTCTTATTTATTGCCTAGGATGTGGCTTCTAAAAAAACCAAATTCATTGTACATTGATTTATGTAAAAATAATGTATAAGGGTTGTATATGGAAATGGTTTAAAAAAATGAAGATGTTTCTAGAATGACTAGTTTGAGAAACAGTGATGTAAGCCATTCTTTCCTAGAGTTGACTACACTGCCCACCATTTAGCGTGGACCCGACAGAAGCAGTTAAAACCATTTACTGTGTCTTCTGCAGCTGAAAAGGAAGAGCAGGGAAGAAATCTCCAAGATGGCCTCAGCTCCTCTGTTAGGTATAGACACACAAAACACCTCCTCTTACAAACACTAAAAGCTGACGTTTCTTGAGAGCTCACCGTGCCAGGTGTCGTTCTAAATGGTTTTAATGTATTTTGTTCCATCTAATCCTTTCGATAATCCTGGAAGCTAAATTCCATTATTATCATCATTGTCCCCATTTTACAGATTAGGAAACTGAGGCCCAGAGAGCACTTTGCTTAAGGCTCTAGAGCTGATAGTAAAGAGGGCGGGGTTCGATATCAGGCAGACTCCCTGCAGGCCTGTACTCGTCTCTGTGCTTATTATAGGGTTTCACACAGCTCCCACCGTGAGCTGGAGCAGTTGGGGGTCTCATTTTTCTTAAAAGACTTTATATGTTTTTTAGGGAAGTTTAGGTTTAGGACAAAATTGAGAGGAAGGCACAGAGATGTCCCATATACCCCCTGCCCCCTCCCCCCACACAGCCTCCCGGTGGTCCACAGCCCTCACCAGAGCCGGACGTGTGTTACAACGGATGAACTTACATTAACTTATCGCCTGAAATCCGTCGTTTACCTTTGGGTTCACTCTTGGTGTTGTTATATTCTATGGGTTTGGACAATTGTATAATGACGTTTACCTATCATGATAATGTCATACAGGGTATTTTCACGGCCCTAAAAGTCCTCTGTGCTTGGGTGGGGCCCAAGAGCCATTTGTAACAAGCTCCCAGGTGATGGTATTCCTGTGGATCCTCGGACCACACTTTGCATATAAAGACCCAGAATCCTTTGTGACTGCAGGAAGCACCTCTCTTGTCATTTCTGTACCTGTCCTGTCTGTAAAGCAGCAATTGAGTTAAAAGTGTGCGTGAAATTGGATCCACACTCAGGATATTTGGCAATCAGAGGGGAACAAGATGCAGCACCTGTTTTTCTGTGGATTTCTCGAACCTTCCTTTATTTGTTGGCTAAAAATGTAGCCTGTCTAGCTCCTCTCAAAGAGAAAAGCAAACAGTGGCATCCAGTCCACAGAGCACAAAGGTGGAGGCTGCCCCTTCCAGGGAAACAGGGTTCCTAGTACATTTGGAGAGGTTCACTATTCGTCTTGGGCCTTGGGCCTTGGGCTGCACATTGGTGTTTAACTTTATGTAACATTTTGGCCCTTTCCCTAAGAAGAAGTGTTTCGAAATTGTTTGACGTCCCTGCTCTGGGATGTCTATAAAAAAACAAATTGTCCTTTAATATGAGATGACTTGGCAGTAAAGCATGGCCTGTCCCTTTTGCTGTCCAGAAATTTCCCAAACTTGTGGCCTGTAAAGTCTTCCTTTCCATCCTTCCCTGAGATACCCTTTGAGACAGGAGCCTGCCAGGAATGCTCGCCTGCTTTGCATTCAATTGTATAAATTGTCATAGGTGTGAATGTTAGCCCAGAAGTACAAGAAGAACAACTTACAATGTATTTCTGAAATTCAATCTAACTTCTATTTCAAACCCTTATTTCACCAGAGTGGAAAACATTTAATCTCGGTTAATTGGGTTTTTTTTCTTTTTCTGCTCTAGGATTGTATTTAAATTTGGGGGAACCAAATGTCCCATGGGCTTATCTGCTCTTTAATGAGGTTACAAGGGCATTGGATGAGACAACAGCCACCCAACTTGGTCTTCCTTCATTGGCCCAAGCATGTACCCGTAGGGACTTCCTTGTTCCTGTTGCATGGTTCCTACCTGGCTTTACTCTTACTCAGGATGTTTTCTAAGAAATATTTTGTCTAAGCTGAGAGTCCTTTCCAGGGCCTTAACATCCTGGGCTTTTAAAACTTTACAGTCTGGAAAGTATTATTTTTTCCCTTTGCTTCCTTCTTTACATCATCCCCTGAACCAATAAGCATGAAATATCTTTGCTGTTAAAAACGGAAGAAGGGCCCGAAAGGAGAGAACAAAAGTTAATAGTATTTGATTACCTTGCTACAAAATCTAATGCCCCAGGTGAACTGCCGTGTAATTTGTGTAGATCTAAGTGTGTTTTGATTTTTTCCACCCTGTAGCCATTTTAATGATACTATAATTCTCCTAGAAGCTACTCTTCATGTTTGGCCTTCTTTCTTAAGCTTCACCCAATGTCTGCTAAAAACGTGTGGCGTCTGGAGAGGTGGGAGCTCCAGAGCTGGAGAAGGAAGGAGAATAAGAGAACCCTCCCGGAAACTTTGCTGGGTTACGCTTTGGAAAACGTGGCTTATACTAATGGCCCAACCTATGTGCGTTTGTAGCAAGGTGAGATAAACTAATTAACTCAGTTCCATTCACTGAGATAGTACTGGTGGCAAGTTCATTCTACTGTGTGCTGTAACTGGGTGGTAGTTAAGGACATCAGCTTTGGAGTGAGAAAGCATGTGCTCGATTCCTGGTTCTGGCGCTTTTCACATTGTTGACCTTGGGCAAGCTGCTCCACCTCGCCAGTTTTTAAAATGGGGATACGAGGAGTACAGCACCCGCCCTCCGTATCCGCGGGTTTCATATCCGCAGATTCAACCCATGGAGGATTTCCAATCGCGAAATTACGATCTGCGGTTGGTTGAATCCTCGGATGCAAAACCCCGCGGATATGGTCGACTGTACTCGCTTAGGACGGCATTTTATATGAGGGACTTGAGCATCCGCAGATTTGGGTGTCGGCAGGGGCTCCTGGGACCCATCACCCAGGGATGTCAAGGGACGACTGTATGGGACAGGGCTGTTTCAATGTTTGAATGAGGCACTCAAATGCATGTGAAGAGCTTAGTGCAATGAATGCCTGGCCTTTGCAAGCACAGAATAAATGTTAATTTATGATAATCATCGTACAGATAGGGTTGGTTTTCTGAAAATTTCCCCTTTTTGGTTATAGCATCAAGGAGGTCCATTGTTTGGTCCTTGTTTATGAAGATGGAAAAACCCAAGAGGCACAAAGACCTTTATTTAACTGTGCATGAGTCTGAAAGCAGGCAAAGCCTCTGATGTACACTAGCCATTGTTTCTTTCACCATGGGAATTACGGCTCTAACATATTTTTATTTTGGGCATGTTGATTTAGCAAACCTAAGACCCTGGTTTTAATATACAAGATTTGAAGCATGGCCTCTTGTAACATATTCGCAGATGCTTGCGGTGGGAAGACGGTTAGGCTTTACCTGTTGACGTCATGACTGGTCTTGTCCAAGAAGCGAGACACATGCTTTGGAGTTGGCAAAGGAAAGGCTATTTTCACCCTAAACACACAGTTCATTTCGGTAACTGAGGCTGGATAGTCACAAGTTGCAAAACTCTAGACAGGTGTTCACAAGCCCATGAGGAAGGACTGATAAAATTCAGAGCTCTAAGCTGAGTCTTATCATCGGAGAGTTCATACATATGCAGGAGTCTCCGTCTGCTGCCACGAGTGTGATTTCTGGGCTCCTGCTCCAATTTTATGGACTCCTTCTATCCAGGAACCTAAGCTGGGGAATGACAGACATCTGCCAACCTCTGAGTTCCAACTCAGGTTGGCTGCTGTTATGTCACGCAGCTAATCCTTTTGGGACGTCTCCACCGAGCCCCGCTTCCCACCTACACACTCTCCTTCACTTCTTTAATATTCCCCCGCTCCTTACCTCCCCCTTTGCTTTTTTCTTTCGAGCCTGCTCTCCACCAAAACAAACGTCACAGAAATTAACCAGCATCATCTGGTAAGGCACAAGTTGCATGGCTGTGTGTCACAGTAGTATAATACTTCACCTCTTTCCAGAGAAAGAGTGTGGAATTTTGGTCCTGCCTCCACCCGTTTCAAATTAAAAAGGCTGACAACAGCAGCGCCCGTGAGGATGTGGGGAAATGAGAACCGACTTCATTACGGCTGGAAATGTAAAGTTGTAGAAACACTTTAGGAAAAAGTCTGACAGTTTCTCATAAAGTTTATACACTAACCGGATGATCCAGAAATTTCACTCCTAGGTGTGTACGTAAAAGAAATGAAAACCTACATCCACAAAAAAGAATTATACAGAAATGTTTATTGCAGTTTTATTTATAACAACAACAACAGAAAAACCCTGGAAGCAGCCCAGACATTCACCAGATAGTGAATGGATAAAGAAATTGTGATATATCCATTCGGTGGATATAAAGCAAGAAAAAGAAACGAAAACTACGTTATACCTGCATCAGCATGGCTGTATCTCAAAAACATGATGCGTGGAAGGAAATCAAGTAAATGGTATCTATGAAATTCTGCAGCAGACAGAAGCAGTCTAGAGTGACAGTTCAGTGGTTGCCTGGGGTTGAAGGTAGAGATGGAGGACTTTCTGGAATGAAGACAAAGTTCCACATCTTAACTGTGGTGGTGGTTACACAGATGTGTGTGTTTTTCAAAACTCACTCACTGTATATATATTTTCCCAGTTTTATTGAGAAATAATTGACATACATCACTGGATAAATTTAAGGCATGCAGCATGATGGTTTGATTTACATATATGGTGAAATATATGAAATCACCACAGGTTTAGCTAACATCTATCATCTCATGTAGAGACAATAAAAAGAAAAGAAAGAAGAAAAAAGAAAGTAAATTTTCTCCTTGTGATGAAAACTCTTAGGATCTTAACAACGTTCCGATATATCATACAGCAGTGGTAGCTACAGTCATCCTGTTGTGTATTACATCCCTAATGCTTATTTACCTTTTTAATTTTTTTAAAATTGAAGTAAAGTTTATTTTACCATGATTCAGTTCCCTGCAGAGAACCCCCTGTAAATGTCCATCTTAATTGTGCTATAGCCTTAAAATTTGTCTAGCCTTAAATTTATGGCTGTAAAGAACATGCAGCAACAGGGAAAATGCTTATTAAAGAAGAACATGTTACAAAATCGGACCCCTTCATAACAACTTTATTTGAAACAGATGCATAAGAAAAAGTATGGGAAAGATGTACCAAATCCCTTAACACTGGTACTGCTAGGATGGTAGGATTCTGGGTGATACATGTTCCTGTCCCTCTAATTTTTACCAAAATAAAGATTCAAAGGCGTCAATTCTGTTCAACTGTAGGGCCCACTTCCTTCAGAAATACCTGTGTGTGAGGCAAGGTGGGAGAGGGAAGATTGAGTGAGCTGACCTTTGGAAGGACTGAGATTTACCTCCTGCCTTTTAATTTTTAAGAGCACAGTCAAATAATACAAGGGTAAACAGTAGCCACCCTTTCCAGCTTCGAGTCTGAGAGGAGAGGTGCACGAAGCTTTCCTTCCCAGATTCCTCTCTCCCTGACCTGCTAGGACCTAGAGGTTTCAAGGGCTGTGGGTGGGAATGGAATTCTAGTCCTGACCAGGGGAATAGGAAGCATAGGAGCAAGGAAAGAAAGAGATTCTCTCATAAGATAACTTGTTGCCTAGAGCCAAGAAGGAAATCAACGAGGCAGTGTACCGGGATAATTCAGGCTGCTATGGGCTGGGACACATCCTGTCCTCATCAGCTCAATGGAAAGACCCTGGGCTTGGGAGTTAGATAAACCTGGGGCGAGAACCGTTTGACCTTGGCCAAGAACCGTTTGACCTTGGCCAACTCACTTGCCTTCATTAACCCTCAGGTTCCTCACTGAGAAAGGGGGGATAGTAACATCTATCAGTAAAATTTAGACTTGTTGTGTTACAAACGTTGGAACCTCACCCAAGACAACTTCAGCAATTTATCTTCAGGCTGCTTCTGTATCTATCTCATGTAACTTACCAAAAAAAAAAAGGAACCAGGAGCAGGAGAGCCGCTGGAAATCCCAGAACAAGAATTTCTTCTTTCTTTTCTACTTTTCCCTTGCCGATTTTTTCATTCTCCCATCCCACCCTCCAGACCAGCTTCTAAACTACTTATGGGGGGAGGGGGAGTTTGGGAGGCTATCTGTATAAACTTGGCTGTGGAAGTCATTATTTTAAAATACTCGTTTGGGGCTTCCCTGGTGGCGCAGTGGTTGAGAGTCCGCCTGCCGATGCAGGGGACACGGGTTCGTGCCCCGATCCGGGAAGATCCCACGTGCCACGGAGCGGCTGGGCCCGTGAGCCAAGGCCGCTGGGCC
>NC_041227.1:131111544-131155320 GCF_002837175.3 Physeter macrocephalus | reverse complement strand
AAAAAAAAAAAAAAAAAAAAAAAAAAAAAGAAAAAGTACTCGTTTGGGGCCTTTCCGTATTGGTGACACAGGTCTTCTTCAAAGTTGTTTCTCACATTGAGTGGTGTGCTCCGGATCACACGGCTTCTGCTGCACGTATTAGTGGCCGCAAAAAGCCTGCCTCGGGGCACAGGAAAAGCCGCACCACGTTCTCCGATGCATCCAAGTGAGCTGTGGCCTAGGAAGCGCTTCGTCTGTTTTCTCTGTGCTGTTTTATCCAGCCACAAGCTTGTCTTGTTGGCTTATAAAATTTCAACAGCTGGAGGAGAGTGGGGCTGTGGATGAGAAAGCCTACTATTGTTACTGTTTTTTAAACTTGCACCATGGGGGGGGCAGCGGGGTGGGGGGGGAACTACATGACAAGTACTAATGTTTTGTGAATTTCCCTACCCCACCCCAGTGCATGTGAATGATTTTAAAGAAATTGACCAGAGAGAGAGAAGGAGGGAGGGAGGGAGAGAGAGAGATCAAAGCCAAAAATACATAACAGGTTGTGATTTCAGTCTTACCTCTACTGATAAATTCTCTGAGGTTAGTCAGTGGAGTGCAAAAATCCCACTTTTAATAACTGTAAAGAGAAAGGTTGCCATACCATTTCAGGGTTAAAGTTAACAGCTTTGGTCAACAGAGAGGCTGACCTTTTGCAAGTTTCTAGAAGAGATACTCTCATTGGACCAGCTTGGGCAGCCACCCCTTTCTAGACTAATCATCTATGACCAGGGGCTGAGGTCACCGTGTACAGAATGGATTCCAGGGGTTCACGACTTTGCAAAGGGACACGATGACATGTCATAGGGTACTGGACCTATCCTCTTCCAAGTATCCAGCACACAAGCTCAGGAAGCGATGTGAAGATTAGATGGATGTCAAAACCCCAGTTTGAGACTGAAACAAAACAACAAGCGTTTGTTTCTTTTTCTGAAGCTGTAACCCTGTTTCCTGAGAGCTCAGGATGAGTTGTCGATTCTGCTTACTCTTGGCTCTGCTGATACACCGATGCCGGGATGGGGTAAATCATCAGTATTTCTAAGAAACCATTCCCTGAAGAAACCATTTCCTGAAGGAAGCAATTACCTGTCATAAGTATCTTTCAATTTTCATTTTATTGCACAAAATACTCAGTCTTGAGAAAACTCCAGATCTACATTGAGCTCGACCTCCTAGGTTATTTCATGAATCCTCACAGGAATCCTTTAGAAGGATAGTTATTATCCTTCTTTTGCAAACATGTTAATTGGAGATCAGGGAGGTGAAGTGGCTTGCGTAAGGTGATTTGACTTAAGTCATCCAATTCCTAGTTTCATGCCATCTTCATTAGACAAAGCGGGGTCCTTTTAGGACTTTCACACTCTCATAAATAGCTGAAGTTGTTCATTTCATTAGAATTTGGTGTTGGATCAAGGCTTGGAAAGTTTCACTCATTCCATAATGACCATCAGACACAGGCTGGGCACGGTCTCTGCCCTCGGGTAGCTTACAGCGACAGAACTATAATATTGCCGAACAAATAATTATAGGGTAGTTTAATTATTTTTATCCTGAGTCCTGTGTAGAAAATGTACAGGGTATTTTGAAGTATGCCTCTTAAAAATAGAGAACTTGGTGCCCCTGGTGGTGCAGTGGTTAAGAATCCGCCTGCCAATGCAGGGGACACGGGTTCGAGCCCTGGTCCTGGAAGATCCCACATGCTGCGGAGCAACTAAGCCTGTGCGCCACAACTACTGAAGCCCCTGCGCCTAGAGCCTGTGCCCTGCAACATGAGAAGCCACCGCAACGAGAAGCCCGTGCACCGCAACGAAGAGTAGACCCCGGTCACTGCAACTAGAGAAAGCCCGCGCGCAGCAAGGAAGACCCAATGCAGCCAAAAATAACTAAGTAAATTTACAAAAAAACCCACAAAACATAGAGAACTTAAAAATCTTCCTACCCCTTGATCAAGAATTCTATTTGCAGGTGTTTCTAATGTTTAACTTATTTTTTAATTTTAATTTTTTAATTTTTAATTTTTGTACAATTTTCAAAGGTTACGCTCCATTTACAGTTATTACAAAATATTGATTATAGTCCCCGTGTTGTACCCTACATCCTTGAGCCTGTCTTACGCCCAGTGGTCTGTACCTCTCACTCCCCCACCCCTGTACTGCGGCTCCCCCCAACCCCCATCACTGCCACTGGTATCCACCGGTTTGTTCTCTGTATCTGTGGGTCTGCTTCTTTTTTGTTATATTCACTAGTTTGTTGTGTTTATTAGATTCCACATATAAGTGGTATCATACAGTATTTGTCTTTCTCTGTCTGACTTATTTCACTTAGCATAATGCCTTCCAAGTCCATCCATATTGCTGCAAACAGACAAGTTTTGTCCTTTTTGATGACCGAGTAGTATTCCATTGTGTGTATGTATGTCTATATGTATATATGCCACATCTTTTTGTTTTGAAGTGAACTTTTTTGTTTTCTACATGCGTCTTTGTAGTACTGGCACTGGTACTTTCTGAGGATACACTCTTAGAAATGGAACTTCTGATTCCAGGGACATGGGCATTAATGAATTAATATTTGTGTGTTTACAGTCATACCAACAGTGTATGACAGTGTCTTTGATCTTGCCTTTTTGCTAACAGTGGATGTTATCAATATCATAAAAGTATTTGCTGTAATAATTTTTTCCCACTAGAGTTTCAATGAGGTTTAGCATTTTTTTCATGTTTGCTCATGATTTGGGTTCCTTTCCTGTTGTCTGTTCTTACTGTTCACCTGGTTTCATTTGTTTGCTGGTCTTCCGTTGTGCTGTTTGCCAATTTCTCGTTGATTTGCAATAACTCTACATTCTGGATATTATTTCTTTATATTTTATTTGCTGAGCATATTTTCTTTCAGGCCATTATTGGTTTGTTTGATTTTTTTTTTTTTTTTTTTTTTTTTTTTGTGTGTGGTACGCGGGCCTCTCACTGCTGTGGCCTCTCCCGTTGCGGAGCACAGGCTCCGGACGTGCAGGCTCAGCGGCCATGGCTCACGGGCCCAGCCGCTACGCGGCATGTGGGATCTTCCCAGACCGGGGCTCGAACCCGTGTCCCCTGCATCGGCAGGCGGACTCTCAACCACTGAGCCACCAGGGAAGCCCTGGTTTGTTTGATTTTAACTCTGTTTATGGTATCTTTTGTAGTGCAGATTTTCCATTTTTGTGTTGTCAAATCTGTCAGATCTTTTCAATTAGACCTCAGTTTTATGTCTTGCTTATTTAGGAAGGCTTTCTTAGCCTTAAAACTATAAAAAAATTTGTCTAGTTTTTCTAATGCTTTTGTAGCTTGTGGTTTGTCTTTGGGTATTTAATCCATCTGGAATTCATTTTTGTGTATGAGGGAGGGATCTAACTCCTTTTGCAAAATGGAAAATCTCAACACAATTATTAAATAGTGTTTCTTTTCCCCTCCACCTGGAAAACGCTACATCCTATACTGTATGCCCACACAGTCATGCTTTTGTTTCTGGGCTGAAAATAATTAATTCTAATATATAACTGTCACCAAATCAGTATTGCTTATGCAGATGTGCAGTTTCCCCAATATCAAAACAAACTAATTTTCTTGCAAGAAACAGTCCCCTTCCACCTCTGATTGTTCTTTTACCACTCGTACCTTTAGCATTTACGGCTGGTTTTCTTTCTTCTGTTGGTGTGGTACTTTGTGTTACTCCTGAAACATTTGACCTTGTGAATAGGCTTGATTTCCCCAGTAAATGGTGGTGAGCCTGGTAGCTTTTTCTCCTGCATATTCCCCAGCTCTGAATTTAGCCACTTTCAACAGCCTTTGCCTCTGGATTATTCTTTCAACCTTGTTCTGGTTTGCTTCCAGGAGAAATCACAATATGCTGGAATCTTAGGAGTGGGGAAGAGTCATAGGTTATCAGGATCACATACAGGTTCCCAGGTCCCACCCCTGAAGTTTATTGGTTTGAGGTTTAACCCTAGAATCTGCACCTTTACAAAGCTAGGCCTTTGCTCTTCCTGCAGGCTAATCTCTCGTTTGTAAATAAGATGACAATTGGGCAACCAGAGCTGTGAGAACAAAACATCTGGTGCAGCAAATGATTCTCTAGGGTCACTCTTCTAGTTTTCTATCAAGAGATGCTGCAAATAAACTCTTGGGTCCTATTATTCCAAAGGCCACTTTGACATTTACTTCAGTGAAACAAGATGGAGGTATCTTCCTAACAAAAGTAACCAGCAGGGCTTCCCTGGTGGTGCAGTGGTTGAGAGTCCGCCTGCCGATGCAGGGGACGCGGGTTCGTGCCCCGGTCTGGGAGGATCCCACATGCCGCGGAGCGGCTGGGTCCGTGAGCCGTGGCCGCTGAGCCTGCGCGTTAGCCACTTTCAACAGCCTTTGCCTCTGGATTATTCTTTCAACCTTGTTCTGGTTTGCTTCCAGGAGAAATCACAATATGCTGGAATCTTAGGAGTGGGGAAGAGTCATAGGTTATCAGGATCACATACAGGTTCCCAGGTCCCACCCCTGAAGTTTATTGGTTTGAGGTTTAACCCTAGAATCTGCACCTTTACAAAGCTAGGCCTTTGCTCTTCCTGCAGGCTAATCTCTCGTTTGTAAATAAGATGACAATTGGGCAACCAGAGCTGTGAGAACAAAACATCTGGTGCAGCAAATGATTCTCTAGGGTCACTCTTCTAGTTTTCTATCAAGAGATGCTGCAAATAAACTCTTGGGTCCTATTATTCCAAAGGCCACTTTGACATTTACTTCAGTGAAACAAGATGGAGGTATCTTCCTAACAAAAGTAACCAGCAGGGCTTCCCTGGTGGTGCAGTGGTTGAGAGTCCGCCTGCCGATGCAGGGGACGCGGGTTCGTGCCCCGGTCTGGGAGGATCCCACATGCCGCGGAGCGGCTGGGTCCGTGAGCCGTGGCCGCTGAGCCTGCGCGTCCGGAGCCTGTGCTCTGCAACGGGAGAGGCCACAACAGGGAGAGGCCTGCGTACCACAAAAAAAAAAAAAAAAAGTAACCAGCAAAGCCAAAATAATAAAGAAATCCACACACACACACACACACACACAAAAAAAAGAAATCCAAAAGCACTAGATTGTAAGCATCTCTGTTGAGTGTCTTGTATCCTTTCAGGATACGTGGGGATTACGATTATGCCTCCACACTCCTCTCTCTTCTGAAGATGTCACTGAAGAAAGATTCCAATGCTAACATCAGCCAGTTGCTTGGAAGCTGACCCCAGCTGAACCATTGCTTCTTTTCCACCGCCTCTTCTGGAAATTATTAAGAGATAAATGACAGAGACCAAAATTTGAGAAAATGCCAGGAGTTTGTTTATTCTGATCTGGTTCCTTAGAGATGCAAATGCATCAATTATGAATATGGTGGATGGAATCATAATATTTCAACCTGCCGTCTCTACATCAGGGCCTAATTGGGTCTTGCTAGGAAAAGACAAACGGGTGCTCTGTTTGTCAAGACGAGAGAAGAGACTTCTCAGAACTTTTACCTCTGATAACTCAAGTCCAGACTCAACAAATTAGTTCATTTATAAAGGGTTCCATTTCTTAATGCTAATGTATATGCAAATAAGCATCCTTGTCTCCGTACAGATATACGCAGAGACGCACACCCCTAAGAGTGTGGCTTTTGTATTCATCGTTGCAAGATAGCGTCTATACCTAAAACTGGGGCTTCCCTGGTGGCGCAGTGGTTGCGCGTCCGCCTGCCGATGCAGGGGAACCGGGTTCGCGCCCCGATATGGGAGGATCCCACGTGCCGCGGAGCGGCTGGGCCCGTGAGCCGTGGCCGCTGAGCCTGCGCGTCCGGAGCCTGTGCTCCGCAGCGGGAGAAGCCACAACAGTGAGAGGCCCGCGTACCACAAAAAAAAAAAAAAAAAAAAAATATATATATATATATACCTAAAACTGCATTCTTCTTTAGGCAGGAAGAAGGTGGCAGGGCAAAAGTCAAGCCAGTTTGAGTCTGTCCTAAAGAAAAGCTCTCCCAGAATCCTTTACGGGTCCCTGGACAACTCCAGCGGTAGACATAGCTGAGAATAATAAGCATTTTGCAATATTCCTGCCTCGAACAAAAGTGAGACTTGTGAGTGAAAAGGGGAGTATGGATCCTGATAGTTAAGTAGCAGTGTCTGTCTTGGGGTTCCTCCAAAATATTTCCCGAACCTCTGTGCTTTCCTGCATCTCACCACCAGCAGCCCAGTGGCACCACAATCCACTCTCACCTGCATCCCCTTCTAACTGATCTCCCTACACGGCGACTGGTTATCTTTTTATTTTTATTTATTTTGTAGTTTTTAGTTTATTTTTTTAAACGGCTTCACATTTCTTTCTTTTTTTTTGTTGTTTTCCTTTGGGCCGTGCCTCGTGGCTTGTGGGATCTTAGTCCCCGGCCAGGGATCGAACCCAGGCCTTCGACAGTGAGAGCGCAGAGTCCTAACCACCGGACCGCCAGGGAATTCTCTTGTAATCTCTTTAAAATGGTGTGAATTTGGATCACTCTGTTGGTTAAAACTTTTTATGACTTCCTGTTTGAGTTAGAATAAAATGCACACATTTTTCTGAATAAAATGCACACATTTTTCTGTGACCTGAAAGGCCCACGTAATTGGGTATCCTCCATCTAATTTTGCTCTTTCTTCCTCCTGGCTTATAACAGTCCAGGCACATTGGCCTCCTGGCAGTACTTTAAACCCACTGTGATCTTGCCAGTGTCAGGGCCTAGGTAATTGTTTCTCCTGCTCGGCTTCTCTCTTTCCACAAGTTTTTGTCCGAATGTCCCTCTTTGGGACCATCCCATCCAGGACACTGCAATGGTCTTTTTGATGTGTCAGTTTAGCTAGGCTACAGTCTTTAGTTCTAGAGCCAAACACAAATCTGGGCACTGCTGTGAAAGTATTTTGTGGATGTGATTGAAGTCCATAATCAGTTGATGTGAACACAGGGAGATTTTCCTAGATAATCTGGGGAAACCTGATTCAACCATTTGAAAGGCCTCAAAAGCAGGGCTGAGGCTTCCATGAAGAAAAAGAAATCTCACCTGTGCTTAGCCCTTTAAGTCCATGTCCAAAGTGCCAGCCTGCTCTTCCCAACAGGCTGCCTATGGATTTTGGACTTGCGTAGCCAGGGCCCACCATTGTGTAAGCGGGTTTCCTGCAATAAATCTCGTGATATATATCTGTACCGGTCCTCTTCTCTGATTGACCCTGAAGGACACATCACTCTTCTCCCACCTACCGGTTGCTCTTTATCACAAAACCCCATTTATTTCCTCCAAAGCACTGAATTCCATCTAAAATTACCTCGCTTATTTATGTATTTACTTGTCTATACTTTGATGTCTTTTCCCACCATAATGGATGCTCCATGAAGGCAAAGTCGGTGCCTGCCATCTTCACCACTGCATCTCCAGGACTTAAACAAGGTTTCATTCATAGCCCATGCTCAGCAAATATTTGTTGAAAGAACGGATGAATGGAAATCTGGTAATAGCATTTGGCCCACAATTCCCTTCCAGATTACACATAGCTACATTTCCAGGCTACACCCGAAGAAACGATTTGGCAAGACTGCCCCCCCAAAAATGTTAAATAAATTGTGGTGTATTCATTCCCTGAAAGGCTAAACGACTGTTAACAATGAAAAGGTGGCTCTGTATTTGTGGATAAGGAAACAAGCAAAGAAAGGAGGCTGCTGGACAAAATACATGGTAATAATTTTCACAAAGGTTTAAAAGAAAAGGGTAATATTAGAAATATACAGTTTCAGATGGATGCTTTATAAAATATATTTGTGGCTAACAAAAGTCCTAAAATAGTTTATAGATTCGGAAAAACTGACGGCTACACATCTGTAAGAACCAAATTGCTTGTAGCTTTGGCTGGTCAGAGAATATATACTCCAAACTTTATATGTGTTGCTGCAGGTTAATTGGTCCTGAGATGTGTGAATGGAAGAAACACATTCCTTGCATACAATGGGACCCGCCTCCAGCTGGGAAGGTCCAGCTGGGATGGGTGGGAAAGCTGAGAGGGATGGTGAAAAGTTGAGTGGTCTAGCTTGGTGGCAGCACAGAGGAGAGGAAACTGGGGCTGGAGAGGGATTTTAGGAGCATCCATGGCGGGTCTCCAGCTTCCAGGAGAAGCGCTAATGCCTAGTTTAGTAGGTGATAGGGGGACCACTGAAAGTTCTTGAGCAGGGCAGTGGTACCTCCCTGGGACTGCAGATGCTCCGTAAAGTTGAATATTACGTGAATGATGGGTCACAATGATCCTGTTGAAAGTTACCTTTACAGAGTAGATATTACTTGAGATTGACCTCGGTCCTGAGAGCCAACAGAAGCACGTTCATGAAATACCTCTTCTGCCAAAATAAAGTGTGTTGTACGCCCTCCCCGTAACCTCCACCCCCCTTAACTGCTTCCACGGAACCAGCAGTGACAGGCACTTGTCCCCAGTTCCTGGACTCTCAGAATCCTGGGAACAAGGAAAGCTGCTCTGAAATACATCTGGTCCATATAAAGGCCAACTCATTTTTTTTCCTAATAAGATTTTTTTTTTTTTTTTTTTTTTTTTTGCTGGCAGAATCACACAGCTATTTTCTAAATCAAAGATCAATTTGTTAGATTATTTTTTTACGGGTGGCATAGGGGTAATGGCTTCTGTAAAACATCTGTTCTACAATGAGAAAACAAAGATTTCTTTGCCCCAACTGAGTGCAATTACTTTTGGCTACCAGAGGGAACGTTGTAGGAGCAGCGTCAAAATTCAAGGAGGATTGTTTGCAACAGAATTTTTTTCTCTTCTATTTTTTTTTTCAAAAGTAGCTAGGAGACTGTGTTCATTAGCATTTTATACGCTGTCATAGAATAAAGCAAAACTCCCAAATCTGTGTGGGCTTGTTAATACAAATGACTGGTGAATTAGATTCAGTCAAGTCAAAGGAATTCTATTTTGAAAAGAAGTGGGGAAATCCGAGTTAGGGGCCTTTCCTGCAAGTCCGTACATAGTTTTAATTCTAGGGCATCATTCACTCCCGTGAGTTTAAGGTCTACACTGGCAAAAGAATGACTATTCTGGAGGCCCCAGGCTTGCTCTGATTGGTTCTTCGTGAGCGTGTACCTCGATGTAGGCTTGCTGTGACGGCACACACCCTGAGAGGGTGCTTCTCTGCTGTTCGATCGTCAGCCGGTCTTCTCAGTGTGTCACTTGCAGCATCCTTTTGCCCCTGCGCTCTCTGCATCCTCTGCGTCATCTTGTTGTTCTCCCCCCATCACACCCAGGCCCTGATCTTGGTCTCTTAATCCGTCTTGTTTCTCTCCCCAGTCACAGCCCCTACCCTGATTTCACCAGTGTCGAAAATTCATCCTCATCCAGCTTCTCATTTCCACCTTGCAACTTCTCCGAAAGTCGACTGCTTCCTGGAGCTTTGTCTAACACACCGAAGACCGTGCATTCCTCTCCTGTTACTTTTCCAGAGCCCTTGTGCTTTGCAGACCGCTCTTCCTCTGACCCGGACCATTGGTCTTCTTCATTGTTCTGTCCTGCACTCTCTCTTCGCGCTCTGCCTGCTTTCCTCAGGCAGCTTCATCCTTTTCCTCTCGTGACCCATTTGTTGTCAGCTTGCAGCCCGTGTACTGGTCTTCTGAGCTCTAGATCCATGAAGCCAGCCAACAGCTCAGTGTCTCCCCTTTGATGTGGTATTATTTTCCTGGGGCCACTGTAGCAAATACTACAGGCTGGTGGCTGAAAACAGCAGACATTGCTGGGAAACAGAGTGATATTAGAATTACTTTAATTGGTGAAAATAGTACCTTGTTAACGAGCACGATGATTGTTAGAAATCAGCTTTCATTGGAGAAAAGAAAGTATTTAGGTCTTGGGTGTTGGCTAAAGGGTTTTGGAGACACCTGTACCTTCCAACCCCAGGGTATGAAAATCTTGCAAGCCTGTAGCCGGTACTCTTAGAGTGAGTAGTCTTGTGTTCAGCTTGTGACCCTGGAACGTTTCCAGTGGCCTGAATCCAGCTGAGAGAATTGAATCCTGCTTCTGGAGTTGTTGTGTCTGTCTTGACCAAACCTTTCTAATAAAGGAACTGTTCAAAGCTCCCAAGAGACAGAGAGTTGGGACTTCATTTGAGTCTGCAGAACTGATTGCATGAACTGTTTTGTGTCTGCTTGCCAAGAAACATGTGTTGAGTAAATGTCCATGTGGTTGGAAGACTTTGGTCTGAGATTTTCTTTCCTTACGCCCTGGCAGGAAGGTTACAAGAGAATAGCTAAACCTTCCCCACCCTAAACTTCTTTAGCAGCTGCTGCCAGGATCTCCCTAAACGGCTTACAAGTTAGGCATGGCCCTTAGGCCAGTTCACAACATACGTAGACGGAGAGATAATAGACCATTTCATTCATCAATTTATGAATCGAACAGTTAGGCTGCAAATGGATGAGTACCAAAGCCTTTCTCTGGACAATTGAGAGTTGTTGCTCTCAAGGAAACTTCTCTTAAGCCTCGGGAGATGGGTAGCAGAGGGTGGAAGAGGAGACATTCAAAGACTAGCCGATGGCTACGTTAAAAGCCAAGAGGGCAGGGACCCGGACGCCCACTCTGGGGCAATAACTGTGGCCGGGGCTGGCGAGATGGAGTCCTCGTGAATCCAGTGGCGACGGGGAAAAGACTCTGGTTGGGAAATGCATGGCCCATGGCAATTATCTTTGTCCACAAAGATTTGTGACTTATTTCCTTCTCTTAAATTAAGAGCAGACCGGGCCCGAATGCCAGCAGGTCCATAACAGCAGAGACCTACCAATTAGTAGGACAGTGAAATTAAGGACAGACCCATCTGGCGAGAGGAAACGGCCATTAAGGTCCAAACCCTGTCTTGTCTTTGTCTCCTCATCCTGCATTTCCTTTGGTTTGGATATGAGGTCAGTATCTAGGGGACCAAAGAGGTGAGAGATTTTGTTTCTGGGTGAACGTCATCTCGACTAAACAAATGTTTGTGTATTTTAATCTCAGGACAGTGGTCAGAAGGGGAGGTGACTAACTGAAGGAAGGATAGACCTTCCACTCACCCGTCCCTGCTTTTGGGCTTCACTGTTACTAAACCCATTCCACACTGATGTCCCTGCCTTCAGGGCAAACGGCTTTATTTCTTATTCAGTCATGACAGTGGACGTATCTGTTACTTAGCTTCTGAAGGTGTGGCGTTTGCAACTTCAGGGGGCATGGGAAGAGATAAAGACTGGCCAGAGGGAAGGGGTTAGAGGTGGTATGATTTTGACAAACTGCAAAGAACAGCTGGCAAACCTTCCTGAAGGCTCTGGTGGTTCACTTTGCAGGTGCTAAATTCTCCGTTTTAAACAGAAGCTCGAGAAGTCAGACCTGAGAGTGGATCTAGGGGGGAGACAAACTAGCCCGGTGGTGGATTGCAGTGATGCCTGGGTTGGCCTCTCTGTTCCAGTGTCTGCAGCAGGTTGTCATCTTTCTACGTGGCAGCGGGGCTCTGGACATCCTGACACCCTCCTGTGCCGTCGCCCCCGGGGGACACGCGGGTATTTCCGGACTCTGGAGTCCCTTATTACCTTTTCAAAGAATGAATTCCAGACCCAGAGAGGACCCCACAGAGATTCATTGCAAGCTGCCCTCCCATTTATTTATTTTTCAGAACAATTATGATTTATTTTTTTATGATTTATTTTATTTTATTGTTAAAAAATTTTTATTGGAATATAGTTGATTTACAACATTGTGTTAGTTTCCGCTGTACAGCAAAGTGATTCAGTTATACATATATATATACATATATCCACTCTTTTTCAGATTCGTTTCCATATAGGTCATTACGGGGTATTGAGTAGAGTTCCCTGTGCTATACAGCAGGTCCTTATTAGTTATCTATCTTTTAAAATTAATTAATTTACTTATTTTTGGCCGCGTTGGGTTTTCATTCTCTAGTTGCAGCGAGCGGGGGCTACTCTTCGTTGTGGTGCGCGGGCTTCTCATTGCGGTGGCTTCTCTTGTTGCGGAGCACGGGCTCTAGGCGCAAGGGCTCAGTAGTTGTGGCTCACGGGCTCTAGAGCACAGGCTCAGTCGTTGTGGCGCACGGGCTGAGTTGCTCCGCGACATGTGGGATCTTCCCGGACCAGGGCTCGAACCCTTGTCCCCTGCATTGGCAGGCGGATTCTTAACCACTGCGCCACAAGGGAAGCGTGTTAGTTATCTGTTTTATATCTAGCAGTGTGTCTATGTTAATACCAACCTCCTCCTAATTTCTCCCTCCCCCCACCTTTCCCCTTCGGTAACCGTAAGTTTGTTTTCCACGTCTGTGAGTCTGTTTTATAGATAAGTTCATTTGTATCATTCTTTTTAGATTCCACAAATAAGAGATATCGTACGGTATTTGTCCTTCTCTTTCTGACTTACCTCACTTAGGTGTATCCATGTTCCTGCAAATGGCATGATTTCATGCCTTTTCATGGCCGAGTAGTAGTCCATCGTATATGTACACCACATCTTCTCTATCCATTCCTCTGTCGATGGACACTTAGGTTGCCTCCATGTCCTGGCTACTGTAAACAGTGCTGCTTGCTATGAACACGGGTACAGCTTTGTATTGATTGCTGTAATCTGGCCGTCAACTCCACACCTAGTTACAGGCAGCAACACTCCTGGAATGGGAGTTTCAATTGACAAAAAAGAAAAAATTGAAGTTGAAAGGCAGGGCCAGGTGGGGAGGCTGTTAGATGGAAGTCTGAATGATGTAATAAACAACAACAGAGACCATGACAACTAAAACATGTTTATCGTGTTGTTTCATCATACGACAGCCCACAGCATCCCACTAATTTTCAGGTAGAGGACTCATAAATGGTGTGAGCTGACGTCTTTGCAACTCTGTCCTTTCTGCTTGTGAGTAGCCCTCCAGCTCTCCTCTTCTGCACGCTCACCCCGCATTTCCTGACCTCCCAGCTCCAGGCTTGCCTGATGTTGGTGCTGGATTCCCCTCCCCTGCACCCTTCTGTGCTGCAAGAGTCATAACCTCTCGTTACCCTGCTGTAATTATTTACCCGTGTCTCCAACTAGACGGGAAGTTCCATGAAGGCCGGGGTCTTGCCCATCCGTGCAAGAGAAGGTCTTCAATCGTTAATGGGAAGGGAAGAAGAGGAAGAAGAGGGGCGGAATGGAGAAAGGAAGGTCAGATGGCACCAAAGCGGATGCTGTGATGGTCTCTGAGGGTTATCGGTGCTGGTTCCTTTCCTTCCCAAAGTCTAATCTCAACAAGTTAGGTCTCTGCTTAATATCCCCTCCTCTACCCCGTTATTTCCCTCTTCTAGTTCAAGTGAGTTTGGGGGAGGGAGGCTGGAAGGCTCAGCTGGGTCTTTGTGTTCTACTTCTCAGAATAACTCAGGATTAGGGGCGCACGGCAGTAAAAAGAAGTTACATGAAATGCAGTGTAGTGGATGATGAAATACGCCACTGAGATCCCCCTTCAGGACCAGAGGCTGTTCCTACAGATGTCCCGAGTGTTGCCTGGCTCACGTTGAGCCCCCAGCGCCCCCCTCACTGAACAGAGCATCCTTAGCCAAAGCACGTCCTCCCGCGGGGTAGCCCCGTCCAGTGACTGGTTGATGCAGAAGTCCAAAGACTCGGCTTCCTAGAAAGAAGGACCATCTCTGCTTCAGGACTCCCCACGGGGTGGGGACTGAGGCTGCAGCTGCAACTGCCTCAGAGCTCAAACCTCCCCCTCCCCGTCCCATGTCCCTCACTCCTTTACAAGTGCGGTTCCTACGAGTGCTCACCAGCGAGCCTTAGCCACGGGTATCTCCACCTCGGCGTTGTGTCCTAGGGCTCCTGTCCTAGGACAGGTAGTTCATACTCCAAATGTCCACATGCCCGTCTATACACATAGCCTGGTGAGAATTTTTCACTTAACGCATATATTTAAGAATCTTAGTGCAACTCATGGACTCTCCAGCGCTGCTAATCGGCTGGTGGCTGTGAGGTGCTAGAGTTGCTGGGGATCTCCCGTCTCTTCCCATTTTGTGTTGCCGTGTCTCGGTTCCAGGCCATCGCTGTCACGCCCCCCACGATCCCATAATATTTCCATCATTTTACTTGCAGCCCCTTTCTTCCCGGGACTCAGTCCTAAGTCCACGAGGGGTTGTTCTGAGTGACAGAACCCCCCTGCAGGGCCAAAAGTGGCCTCTTGTTTCCCAATGATTGAGGCATCTTTATTTGATCAACCTTAGAGGCCTCTAGTGATCCCTGCTCATACCTGAGTCCTCAGGGAAACACAGCTTAAGTTCAGGACAAGATTAAGTGTGATAAAATACACACAACATCTACTGCATTAACCATGTTAAGCGTACAGCTCAGTAGTATTAAATACATTTACCCTGTTGTGTAACCATCGCTACCATCCGTCTCCAGAATTATCTCCGTCTTGAAAAGCTGAAACCCTAAAGCCATTAAACACTGACTCCCCATTCCCCCCCCGCCAGCCCCTGGCTACCACCAGTTACTTTCTGTCTCTGATTTTTACTAATCTGGGTACATCATATAAGTGAAATCATATATATCGTATTTGTCTTTTTTTGACTGGCTTATTTCATTAACATAATTTCCTCAAGGTTCGTCCATGTTATAGCATATGTCAGAATTTCTTGCTTTTTTAAGACTAAATAATATTCCACTGTATTTATAGACTACATTATCCATAGATACATTATAGACCACATTATAGACTACTGCTTATCCATCCATCCACTGATGGACACTTGGGCACTTCCCCATTTTAGCTATGGTGAATAATGCTACTATGAAAATGGGTGTACAAACATCTAAGACCCTGCTTTCAGTTCTTTGGGGGTATATACCCAGAAGTGGAATTGCTGAATGATATGGTAATTCTATTTTTAATTCTTTGAGGAACTGCCATACTATTTTTCACAGTCGCTGTACCATTTTACCTTCCCACTAAAAGTGCACAGAAGTTCCAGTTTCTCCACATCTTTGCCAACATTTGTTATCTTCTGTTTTTTTTTTTTTTAAGTAGTAGCCATCCTAATGGGTGTGAGGTAGAGAGCAACTACATTTGAAAGCAACTCTGTTCTAAGGGCAGAAGACCTGAATAGACATGTGTCCAAAGAAGACATACAGATGGCCGATAGGCACAGGAAAAGATGCTCCACGTCGTTAATTATTAGAGAAATGCAAATTGGAGCTATAATGACGTACCATCTCACACCAGTCAGAATGGCCATCATTAAAAAGTCTACAAATAACAAATTCTGGAGAGGGTGCTGAGAAAAGGGAACCCTCCTACACTGTTGGTGGGAATGTAAGTTGATGCAGCCAGTATGGAGGACAGTATAGAGGTTCCTTGAAAAACTAGACATAGAGCTACCATATGATCCAGCAATCCCACTCCTGGGCATATATCCGGACAAAACTCTAATTCGAAAAGATATATGCACCCCTGTGTTCATAGCAGTACTATTTCACAATAGCCAAGACACGGAAGCCACCTAAATGTCCATCGACAGATGAATGATAAAGAAGATGTGGTACATATATACAATGGAATACTACTCAGCCATAAAAAATGAAATAATGCTATTTGCAGCAACATGGATGGACCTAGAGATTATCATACTAAGTGCAGTAAGTCAGACAGAGAAAGACAAATATCATATGATATCCATTTACCATGTGATAGATTCCATGTGGAATCTTAAAAAAATGATACAAATGGACTTACTGATGAAGCAGAAAAAGACTCACAGACATAGAGAACAAACTTACGGTTACCAAAGGGGAAGAGGCGGGAGGGATAAATTAGGAGTTTGGGATTAGCAGATACAAACTACTATATATAAAATAGAAAAACAACAAGGTCCTGCTGTATAGCACGGGGAACTATATTCGATATCCTGTAATAAACCATAATGAAAGGAATATACCTATGTGTATGTATATGTATAACTGAACACGTTGCTGTACCCCAGAAACGAATACAACGTTGTGAATCGACTCTACTTCAATTAAAAAATTAAAATTAAAAAAAGAAAGCAACTCTGTTCTCAGCTGAACAACCTGATGATGATTTTTTTACTCCTGTGAATATGAAGAAGGCTATTTCTCCAGTTGGTCTGTTAGTGTTCAGATATGATGCTATTGCTATATGAAGACTGCACAGGCAGATCCAAGCAGAAAGACACCTCAGGTGCCTAGGCCATGAGAAAACAGAGCCAAGCCGAAGGCCTCTTAAGAGGGCAAGAGAAGTTCAGTGCAAGTGGGGACAAGGCCCAGCTGAGCTGGCGACTGCTGCACAGCCGACGGGTCAAAGTGCGCCTCCTGGATGAAGATCTTCACTAGAGGCCTGCACCTCAGAGACGCTTTGGCCTCCCGAGGTGCGTCATTACGGAAGACGAGGCATGATAACAGTGACTGAAATGGAGCTGAAAGAGCAGGCTGACTTAGAAAAGGTACTCACGGTTCAGTCGCTCTCAGGAAGAGCCTCCCTGGGATAAAGTACATTGACTGAAGGAATCGTGGGCAAGATAATCGTTCGAAGGCAGATTTTCCCTGTCCTGGTGAGCAAGAAACACGGAGCACAGCCCATGGCTGTCAGGGTCGACTGTTTTCTTCCAAATCATTTCATTACAGAATAATGTCCGTGTTGTCGGTGGGAGGGGCCGGTTTATCAAATGCTACCTTGTACTCAGAAGCACAGCCATTGCTAAGGAGCTGCACGCTTCCCTGGGAGGGAGAGCTGCAAAATGACTCGCTTGAGGAGCCCTGGCGGGAGGATGGAGCGTTTTCCCCTGTGCTGTCCCCAGCTGTGCTCGCCTGCATTCTCTCGCACTCTCTGAACCCAGCAGGGCGATGGTAAGACAGCTGCTCGGGAGAAAGAGAGCAGGCAAGTGTCATTTTCTTGCTGCGCTCTGGGACACCCGACAGAGGAAATGCAAAGCACAGGTGTGGGAGTTTGGCTGGCTTGCAGTAAAAAATAAACGTGGTTTCCTGTTTGCTGCTTATTTTCATTCCTAAGTGGTGAGGAGCTGCTGGGACTTCTTGCCAGGACTAGCATTGTCTGCAGGCAAAGTCGGTGTCCTTTGGGGACCAAAAAAAATGTCAATACCTGCAGCTTTCCAAAAATTCTCACATCTCACACTCATCAGTGTCATTCCTTGAAGTAATATCGACTATTTTAAATTGGGCTAAATCGTTGTGTTACTTGGAGTGTTGAAAGACTGGCACCTTGAAGCACTAAAAATTTCTCACGTATCTGATTAACTGAAAGCAATTCTCTCGGTCCAGAGGATATTCAGTTGTCCATCCGTCTACCCATCCATCCATGTACCCACCCTACCATCTGTCCATCCATCCATCCATCCACCCATCCATCCATCCATCCATCCATCCATCCGTCCATCCACCCATCCATCCACCCATCCATCCATCCGTCCGTCCATCCATCTATCCATCCACCCATCCATCCATCCATCCATCCATCCATCCATCCATCCATCCATCCATCCATCCATCCACCCATCCATCCATCCGTCCATTCTCTAGGTGCCTCTTTACTCCCAACTGATTTTATACAGTCTTCCACTCATCTGATACGGTCTTGTGACTTCTAATAATTCCAGGTATATATGCTGGCTTTTCCAAGCAGACTGCAATCTCCTGAGTGGAGAGAGAATATCTACTACTGAAAACCTTTCATCAGCGTGGAGAGCAAAAGGCCAGGTCCTCAACAGGTGTGCAATATATTCGTGCTGAAATAAAATGAGACCTGGGGAACGATCTGCCCAGCCTGACAGGGGAAGGCCTCCCAACAAAGCCTTCCTCCCGTTTCCTTGCAAGGTTGCCGCAACGTGGCCATTCTCAGACTCTGATTTACAAGATGGGTAGAACTGCCTCAGTTACACACAACACACGGTGCTGCTTAAGGAAGCTGCCGGCCAGCTGCAGGGGAGCCTGCTGACGTTCAGTTGTAGCTCTTGGAGCTTTCAAACACCCCATGTGCACCCCCTCGGTCAGGGGCACATTGACCTCTGAGTCTCCTTGCGCTTTTATCAGCATCTTCTCCAGTGCCTGGCAACAGCCGTCCTCTTAGTGCAAAACCACACCTGATTTTCCAAAGCCTGGGGGCCATGTTTTTCTTTTTCTCACTCATGCTCTTCTTTGCCAGACACTGAATGAGTAGCCGTTGAGTACCAGGCATGGGGCTGGGCGCGGGAGGACACGGGGCGGTTAATACATCACTGCTGCTCTTTGGGGAATCAGAGCCCTCAAGACAGATGACGGATAAACACGACTCATTGCGATGAAGATTGTGACGGCGGAGCAAAATAGAGGCACGGATCCTGCCTGTGAGTTGGGAGGAGGCTTCGCAGAGAAGGTGACTTTCCAGCTGAGTCCTAAGGATACGCTGGAGTTCCCCAGAAGATAAGGAGAGGAAGGACAGTCATGGCAGAAGGACGATTCTGTGTAAACGTGGAGAAGAGCAGGAGCATCCGGGATATTCAGTGGTGCAGAGGGGTCTGTGTGCACGGAGGGGTGTGGGTGTGAGGGCGCGGAATCAAAGAAGCGGGGTGGAAAGAAGGAGGAGATGAGGCTGGAGCAGACGAGGAAGGGCCCTGCGTGACTCGCCAAGGATTCTGGGTCCTACTGCTTAGAGGCAACGGGGAGCAATTTGAGGAGTGGGGACCCACCATCACACTTGTGTTTCAGAAAACTAGTTCTGACAAGGAGAATTGTTCTGGGGCTCTTGTAAATGTAGAGAAGAGGTAGAGAGGGTTAAAGCTAAGATAGTGGAGAGAGGATGGAGATGAGGGATGTAGTTAATTCAAAAGATGCTTAGAAGGGAAGAGAAGTGGTTCTCTCTCTCTCTCTCTCACACACACACACACACACAGAGGAGGGAGAGAGATATTAAGACTTCCCCAAGATTTCCTTTTCTAATAACAGTAGACGGCAGCTTTATTAAGTGAGACGGGGAATATAGGAGGAAGGAATAAAGACTTTGGAGGGGGTGTGATGTTTGGAGTTTGGGACATGTTGGACTTAGAGACACCCGGACAATTCTAGAACCCTGGGGAGAGGGACGAAAGTACAGACGGTGCCGTGCTGTGGAACGTCTCTGCACTTGACTCAAAGGTCAACAGGTTTAGGGTACAATGGGAGACTTTATCTTCTTGAGCATCACATGGGCTTGGGTTCAAGATCTGTCACTGTACAGCCTGATGTAAAACAAGCTAACCCACAGCCAGCCTGCTCGCACACCTGAAAAGTGGAGGATGTTACTCCCCAACTCTGTGCCGAGATACCAAACAGGGGGCTGGTGTCTATGCCCTGAGGCATGGATGGCACTCTGCAAGCAGTCGTGTCTGTGGCACAGAGCTCTGAAAAGACGCTTCTAAGCACTCAGGTAGGCTCTGGGCAGATTTAGCTTTTCCCAAGATTCTAATTAAAAAAGAACAAACACAGAAGATCACTCCGGGAAATGCTCCCAAGCTGGATTCACTGTGCTTTCCAAGGCTCTGTTTCTTCACCTTCATTACTCCTGGAAGAAAGTCTGCAGATTCCAGGACCAGGGGCCCTGAGATTCCACTCACGTGTTCCCTTTCCCGGCATTCAGAAAAAAATTTGGAAAAAAACCCAGAGACTACTGTCCACACAGCAGCCCACAGCCGTGACTGCAATTGCTCAATTATATGGCTAGTCACGAAGTGCAGATTATAGGGTTTCAGAGCTGAAGGCTCTGTGAGTTGACCAGATAAAACCAAATAAGAAAAAAAAAAAGAATCCAACATGCAAATGTTGGACGTTTTCTGAGCATATGGCAACATTTAGTTCCAGTCAGCAAGAAATAGGAAAAAAACAAAACAAAACTGTGAGCAAGTCTTTTGATTTTGTTTTTTTTCTTTTTTTTTCTGCTTTGTTTGGTTTCTCAGGGATGCAGATAATGTGAGACCCAGGCGTGCTTCTAAAGAGTTAGCCTCGTTTGAAATTCCCTGATATGACAAAATCATAAATGGACAGGCTATTTGCTATTTTTTGTTTTTGTCTTTCAGTTCACTTTTTTAATTGAAGTATAGTTAATTTACAATGTTGTGATAGTTTCAAGTGTACAGCAAGGTGATTCAGTTATGTATATATGTATATGTATATAGATATACTTGTATACCTTTTCTTTTTCAGATTCTTTTCCATTCTAGGTTATCACAAGATATTGACTTTAGTTCCCTGTACTATATAGTAGGAGCTTGTTATTTGCTATTTTTGTATGAGCTCTGTTTCAGCAGTTTGTTGCTAGATCTGTGTCTTGGAACTGGGGGTTCGGTTTTGTCTGGAGACAGTGGTGTATGGGTCCCCAGGTCAGCCTGGATGGCTGACCCTATTCCAGCAAGCGGTACCACCACCCACCCAGTTTCTCCCGCCAGAAACCCAGAAGCTCTTTGGGAAACCTTTGGATCCCACACTTCTGACATCTGCTCACACATCAGTTTTTTCCAGGGTACCCCCAAACTGTGTCTCTGGCCCCCCGCTTGGGCCAGGTCGTCACTTGTCTCGCCTGGACTGTGGCATTAGATTCCTAACTAGAATCTCTCGTCTCTGATACTCTGACACTCCCTGCTCGTGGTAACTAGGGTCAGCCTTTTTACGGGCAAACCCGCAGGCTCTCCCATGCTGAAATCCGTCAGTGGGTCCCCACTGTTCTGGGGGTGAGGCTTGAAGTCTTTGCCCCGGCGTCTGAGGTCCCCCCGCCCTGGCACCTGGTGCCTCTTCCACCTCACCTGGCCCCCTCCCTTCTCCCTACACAGTATCCCACTCCAGCCACGTGGGCCCCTTTCAGTTTCCTGAGAACATACTCTGCTCACCCACCACTGGGACTTCCGACGTGCTGTTCCTCATGACTGGAAGGCGCCTGCTCTCTGGGTGACTCACCCCCATCTCAGTGGAAATGTCACTTCCTCAGCAAAGTCTTCTTTGATTCCCCAGGTATCCCGCCAGGACGAGTCTCTCCCAGCCCAGACCAATCAGCATCACAGGCCTCCTGTCCTTCCTGCCACCTTGGGGCATTTGGGAGGGCTTCCGAGGACTCTTATCTTTATCCAGTGACATATCCACAGTCACAGTGGCAAAAAGCAGATGGAGAAGTTTAACACACAGTAAGAAAATCCATTTCTAGAGCATCAAATAAAAGGCACCCCTGAAACTCCGTAAAAATGGAACCAACCCCGTTTCTCTGTGCTTCAGTCTCTCTTCCTCGTTATAAGCAGCCAGCTGCCTGCGCTCTCCTCCACCGGGCGGGGGCCCGGCCTTTGCACATCCCAAGGGCTCCGGGTAGGCTGGCACACCTGGCGGCAAGAGGGGGCCCTCTGCCTTTCCGGGCAGGAGGAGAATTTCTCTACTTTCAGGGGAAAAGTACGCGTCAGAGAGAAAGGTGGAGTTCCCCGACGGTGATAGAGAGCCTCGCATGAATTTTCCTGAACTCATGACACCTACACACACGTGCACAGAGGTCTGGATGTGAGACTTAGAATCAAGCCTTGGAAAAGGTAAGGGAAAAGCCATGCAGCTACTGTCGTGAACTCACCACGCGCTCCACACCTTCTAGGCGGGACCCTGGCGTGAGACAGGCCTGCCATGATCTCCTTCTCACTCGTGAGGACCCCAGGGCGTGTCTGTCGGGAGCTCAGCGAGCTGGAGAGAGGATGCTGAGCCGCCAGGTGGCCGAGTAGTCCATTTTGGACACACGCCAAAAATGAAAGAGTGAAGCCTTCCAACACTTACTGCGACGGTACCACCGAAAGTCTGAAAGCAGAGAAAATGCTGACTTTCCTGTTCCATTCCCCACCCCGACCCTGGAACAGTGAGGGCCAGGTGGATTGGACAGCTGAGGGGTCGTGTCACGGCTGGGGGACCTGAGGCTGGTGGCGGGGACAGAGTGGGGCAGAGAAGGCGGGGAGTGGAAGAGTACTGTGTGCTGGGTCAGGGCTGGGAAGAGGGTCTGCAAGGTTCTCCCTCATCCTTCCCCCCGTAAGGAGGCCGGGCTCCTGAAGAGGGCCTCTGTCTGCCCGAGGCCTCAGATAAAGACACCTAGGAAGAAAGGTGCCAGGGCTAGGAATGCAAATACAGCTGGCCCAGCGTATCTGTGGATTCCTCATACTTGGGTTCAACCAACTGTTGAAAAAAATTCCAGAAGGTTCCAAGAAGCAAAACTTGAATTTGCACCCGCCCCTCTCTCCACTGGCAACTGTTTACATAGTGTTGACATTATATTAGGTGTTGTGATTAATCTAGAGATGCTTTAAAGTATATAGAAGGATGTGTGTAGGGTACAAGCAGGGACTACACCATTTTGTATAAGGGAGGTGAGCATCCGAAGATTTTGGTATCCACGGGGGATCCCGGACCCAATGCTCCCGCAGACACTGAGGGATGAGTGTGTGAGAAGCACAGCAGGCCAAACGGGCCTGAGGCCTTGTCTGCGACTCCAGTCAGAGTCTGCGTGGCTGCCACCCGGCCTGGTGTGGGGAGGACAGCTTTCCCCGGGGGCCCGCCAGGGAAACAACTGCCGACGGCCAGGCCTGAAAAATCACACGGAGGTTTTTCACCGGGAACCGGACCCCTCACCATGCCATAGGCATCACGCCCGAGCTCGTCCCGTCCGAAGTGGCAAAGTTCTCCCTGAACCAGCTGCGAGCTGCTCGCGGTGCCAGGAGGCCTCAGCCGCTCCCCTCCTCTCCTCCTGACCGCCTCCCCCCGCCCCCCGTGGAGCTGGCACACCTGCAGGGTCCACCGTCTCCCTTCCGGGTTCCTGCCATGGACGCCGTCTCCCCCTCAGCTGCCAGGAGATGGATTTCCTCTCTTGGATGCAACAGCTCCAGAAACAGCAGCCCAAAGGGAAGGACGTTGTCTGCAGTCGGGGACAGATGAATCCATGGACACCTGTCATGCATGCACGGGTTATTTTATCTAGAGAGCTCAGAAAGGAGCGGAGGACAAATAAGCCGCAGGGCAGAAGGGGGTAAGCACATGCGTGGCGGTTCTGAACAAGCGTGGAATATAAGTGATTGCTAATCAGGCTGTTGTGCACGGGGCGAGCCTGGGAGGGTGCATCTGAATGAGCGAGGGAGTAGGTACGTGCTGATAACGTTATAATCTCTTGAAACGCCAGTTGTCTCATCCTTAATAATAGTGGATTGATTTGGTGGAGCAATAGTGTGGATTAAATGAGGTAAATCCACAAAAGCTTTTAATGCAGTGCCCGGAACACGGTAATTACTCAGGAGATGCTGGCTGATGTCGTTATTATTATCCTCACCTATGAGTCCTGCCTTGCTCAAGTCCTAGAGCAGAAGAGCTTTGTCTGTGTAGATCTTGCTTTGTGTATGAATGGGTTTCTGCAAAAATGTATGTAAATCAGATTTACTGTCAGCTGTGAATTTCACCGGTAGCTCTTCCTCTTGACACCTGGGCAAGCGGTCTAAGTGTGGGAAGTCTCCTCTGGGCGTCTCAAGCTTTCCTGTCTTCCATCGTAATTGTCTGGAGCTTGACCTCTGCTTGGGTCTGGGTGGAGGTCTACACCTTGCATAAAAGAAAACACAATGCCCAGGTGGGGTAGTGCTGAGGTTAAGCCCTCACTGGCACCCATGCGGAGCCAGCCTGTCTGCATGAAATCCTCCGCCTGAAAATAGAAGCAGGTGGGAAGGGGTGGCTTATGGTTAGAGTAAAAGGAGAGAAAGATGGAAGCTTATCCGCAAATTGCCAGGTCATGCACAAGATAGGCTGGATGGTTTCTTATTTCAGATGGCAAATTAGCCTGTGGGAAGGTAGAGTAGCATAGGGACAGTTGTCTGCCCCAGGTCCTTCTAGGAAGGGACCTGGATACCTTCCTGACTTCCTTTGCTGGTCGATGGACATAGTCATGGACTTTTGACTTCAAGGAAAATTTTATAAAGTGGAGATAGGTAGAATTCCTTAGTCAGAAATCGTAAAGGGGAATTTGGCTTAAGGAAAAGCAGGCAGCTTTCTCTGTAAAGGGCCAGATAGTGAATATTTTCAGCTTTTCGGGCCATGGAGTCTCTGTTGTAACTAACTAGTCAGCTCTGCTGTTGTAGCCCCAATGCCGCAGTTGAAAATGTGCAAACAAGAGGGTGTGTCTGCATTCTCATAAAACTTTATGTACTTAAACCAGGAGGGTCAGGTTTGGCCCAAGAGCTGTAGTGTGGGAATCCCTGGTTTAAGAGAGATGGGAAACGCTAAAATGTAAAATTCTCCCTGTGTCATGGTGAATCATGGCAATAAGATGAAAAGCAAGTAGACAATTGAATTAATCAGCATAGCTGCAAAGGGAGCCGTCTACCCTAGATTGAAAGAGGACATGTGCCAGAAAGGAGGGGACCATGGTGTCTGTGCCTTTCCTATAGCTCAGAAATAAACAGGCTGATGTTAAAAAATCAAGCCCTCCGTGAATCAGCGAAAAAGGTTAAGGATTAAAAATAAAGAAGGACTAGGTCTTGTTTTTGTTTCGCGGGGGCGGGTTGTTTCGTATGTTCAAAAGTTCAAAGCAAGGCAAGGATAGACCACCTGCCTGGGGACAGAGCTGTAATACGTGTGCCATGACTTTGGTAACCTACAGCCACCTGGGAGGGGACCCACAAGTGGGCCCGGTGACCCTCTGAGAGCTGTTGGGCCACGGTGGCAAAAAACAACGCAATCAAAACTACGGAAAACAATCCAGGCCCAAAGAGCAATAAAAACAAAAGATTGAGAAGCAGTCTAAAAGTTCCCGGATGCAAAAAAGTGCCTAGTTGTCTTTCAGTGGTGTGATTTGGGAAATTGTTATTTTCTTGCTTATACTTTTGAGTAATTTTTATTATAAGCATATAATGCTTTTAAAATAAAAAATGAAAGCTATGTAATTTGGAGCAGCAACCTTAGGATGGACGCTGAGGAATTATAAGAAGATAGGTTTTCGATCGGCATACATTAAAATTTCTCACTCTAATGGTTTGAGCTGCAAACCAGAGAGTGTCCCACGGAGGCAGACATTGCTTCCTAACAGCCGTTTTTCCTACGTTTTTTTCCTGATGGTAGAACTCCCCCCGCCCCCCCACGTGAATACCCAGTACTGATCTTCCTGTGGCTCCCCTTGTGGTTATGGTACAGGCAAACCACATCCTAGCCAAGGAGAATTTCTGGGAAATCTGCTGAGTGGTTCCTGGGAGAGGTTCCCCTTCTGGATGTGTGTGTGTGAGTGTGTGTGTGTAACGTGGGGAGAAACTTCAGCCTTCCAGTGTTTGATGTGCTCCTGTGAGGATGTGGTGTTTGGTGCAGTGCCAACTGTTTTGTGACCGTGAAGATCTAACCCCGAGGTCACCATGCAACAAGCTGGTGATGGTAGACCAGAAGGATGGAAAGAGTGTAGCCCTTGATTCACTGAGCTGTAACCTTCCCCTCCCCTGCATCTTCAGACTTCTGAGAAAAGTGTACTCGTGGAGGATCCAGTTCTCATTGGGCACTGCAGTTTCTGAGGGTTTCACCTTTCCCCAAGTGTTCACGTGGAGATGTGTTGGTGGACTATTCAAGTCAGGTTAGAGAACATCTCAGTATCCTCGAGTCCTATATCCTGAAGACTTGCAGCGAGAGACCAGAATGCACTTTTGCAGTTTTTACTATTTCATGTCATTGGATTTTGTTGCTTTGACTATTGGGGGGAATAAAGGTGTTTCCATGTGGCTTGATGGTCTCTCTTTCTCACGGTTGTTGGTGTCCTTCCCCAAGCCTAGCTCTGTAGAAGACAAGGATAAATCCAGAAGATTCCCTTCGGTGGTGCACGAAACGCCCAGTCTCTGCATGTGCGGACTTACGGGCAGGTCTTTGGGGAAAACCAGTCTTTGCATCTCCCATCGGCAGTGAAATAGAGTTCCCCGTGCTATGCAGTAGGACCTTCTTGTTTCTCCATTCTAAATGTAATAGTTTGCATCTACTAACGCCAAACTCCCAGTCCATCCCTCTCCCAACCCCCTCCCCCTTGGCAAGTCTGCTCTCTATGTCTGTGAGTCTGTTTCTGTTTCACAGATATGTTCATTTGTGTCATATTTTAGATTCCACATATAAGTGATATCATATGGTATTTGTCTTTCTCTGACTTACTTCACTTAGTATGATCATCTCTAGTTGCATCCATGTTGCTGCAAATGGCATTATTTTATTCTTTCTTATGGCTGAGTGGCATTCCATTGTATATACATACTTCAATTTTAAAAAAAAGAGAAAAAAAAAGAAATAGAGCATGGAGGTGGGGGGTACCTGCTCCAGCACGGCAGGCTCACTTTCGGGCTCTACCACTGACTGATTGCAGTCTTGGGCAAGTCCCTTAACATGTCTCGTCTTTCATTTCCTCGTCAATAAAATGAGGGTGATGTTAACACGATGAAGGTCCTGAGGCTCAAGGCTTTGAGAAGTCTTTAGCACTCTACCTGCCCCAACTGGAGACATACTGTTTCCAGTTCCTGGGAGATTCGCTCTTTCCACGTGGCCCTGTGCGTTGAGAGGGCATCCCCATCTGGAGACGTCGTCCTCCAGCAAGACCTCAGGGGCCTGGATCTAGCAGAAGGCATTTCCAATTTGGATAACCCTCATCTCCTTCTGGGTCTCTCAATTTGTGCTGCTGCTGTTATGATTATTCCATTATGTCTGAGTTTGTAGCACGTGGCTCAGTTTGCCTAGCAGAGTGAAAGCTCCTTGAGGGTAGGGTTGAAATTCCATTCTTGGACGCTCCAGAGCGCTGGGCTCTGGGCACGGGGCCCCTGCGTAGGGGATGCTGGGCAGTGAATAGAGAGATGGACAGCAGTGACCTGTGATACGAGGAACTGGGCTGGGTTCCAGGAGGTTCAGAGAGCAGCTGTTCTCCAACACGGCTTCGCGTCGGAATCGTGTGTGGACAGGGTGACCAACCACCTGGTTTGCACGAGTTCCAGGGACTTGAGACATTCAGTTTTAAACCCAGGACTTTTAGTGCCTAAAGATGGGAAGTCCTAGGAAAAGTGAGTAAGTCAGTCCTGGGAAAACTGGGATGAACTGGTCACCCTACCAGTGGAGCTTAAAAACATGCTGATGCCTGGAACTCACCCCCAGAGCTTCTGATTTCATTGGTCTGGGGGAGGCCTGAGGAGTAGCGTGGCTAATTACCCAGGTGACTGTGAAGTTCAGAAAAGAGTGAGAACTACCAACAAGTGAAAGTTTCTGAGCCGGGTTCCAGTGTATGCTGTGGAGCTGTGAATGGGTTACCGGTGGCCTGACATACTGGCCCCCTTCAGCCTCAGGGGCGCCCAGGAAGTGAGCAGAGTTGGGAAGCCCAGCTGAATAATGATGCATCAACGTGGGGGATAGAGAATTTGGTAAGAAAGGAAATTCCAAGGCCCCACCGGAGACCCCCTTGTATGCTACAAGCCTGGGACTCTACACTGTCATCAAGCTTCCCAAGTGATTTATACTTTCCAAATGAGTCAAATTTTAGAATGGTAAGAATGTATCTCTAGAAAGTACCACAAAGATATAACAGTTATCCTTTCAGGAAAATGCATTTTGGAATAGTCCCACTTGAATTGACCTGGGCCCAGAAGGTAACAGGTGAGGAAGAAGGATAGGAACCAGAACCATCTTCCTTTATCACAAAAATGCCCCCTTTCCCCTGACTTCTTCCTCCTCTGGAAATGGCCATGTTACTGAACGCCGCTGCAGCCATCTGCCTTCAGCTCTTCCCCTAAACCTCGGGTCACCGACCTTCAGGTACACTGGATTTTTTTAAAATTAATTAATTAATTAATTAATTAATTAATATTTGGCTGTGTTGGGTCTTCGTTTCTGCGCGAGGGCTTTCTCTAGTCGCGGCGAGCGGGGGCCACTCTTCATCGCGGTGCGCGGGCCTCTCACCGTCGCGGCCTCTCCTGTTGCGGAGCACGGGCTCCAGACGCGCAGGCTCAGTAGTTGTGGCTCACGGGCCCAGGTGCTCCATGTGGGATCTTCCTGGACCAGGGCTCGAACCCATGTCCCCTGCACCGGCAGGCAGACTCTCAACCACTGCGCCACCAGGGAAGCCCAGGTACACTGGATTTAGTCTTGTGGTAGCTGGGATTATTTTTCTCAGTTCTTTCCTCCTACCCTGTGAGCTCGCAGTGAACAAAAGTGGAACGAATGTATTTCCCCGCAAGCTAGCACGGGAGAAGCATAGATGTTTGCCGTTGTAAGCCACTGAGTTTTAGGGTGATTTGTTACGCAGCACTTTTGTGGCCAGAACTGACTAATGCATCCTTCAAAAGAAGAAAGAACTAGGCTTCGTCCAGGTTCTCACTAAAAGACTTTACAACCCTGTACAGAAGAAAAGCTTGCTTACCGTGGTGGCAAGGGCCTGGAAAGGGCAGAAGATCTGCCCAAACTGAGGGCGCTTGTGCATTCTGATATCTCCAAAACGACTACAATGCTCCTTGCGTCTGGCCAGCCTCTTCTCTACCTTCATGTCCACGAAGTGCCAGAAAGGGCCCTTCTGGGGCAGGTGGGCCACGTGCACCTGCGGTGAGGAGCCCAGGTAGCACGTGGTTACCGAGGGCCACGGGCTCACAGCAAGACAAGGTGCGGGGTGGGCTTTCTAGGAGAGGCACTCTTGTTCATGCCTCTCGTTCATGAGTTGGACTTCCAGGTACCTTTCTTAATTTTCTGTGGCCTCAGGATGCAGATCAGAGGGCCATCCCTCCGTGGTCCCTGGGGCTGTGACACAGTGGATGGAGGGTCAGGGCACAAGCTCTAATTGTGACTCTGCCACTCACTGTGGGACCTTGACTCACTACCCGCCTCTATGGCAGATTATTATTATTTTTTTAATTTAAATTTTATTGGAGTAGAGTTGATTTACAATGTCATTGTTAGTTGCAGGTATACAGGAAAGTGATTCAGTTATACAGATATTCATTCTTTTTCAGATTATTTTCTCAAGTAGGTTATCACAGAATATTGCGTAGAGTTCCCTGTGCTCTACAGCAGGTCCTTGATGGTTATCTATCTCATATATGGATTTATCCCTCCAGATATTTCCCTCCCCACCCCGCTGCCCCATTTCCCCCTTTGGTAACCGTAAGTTTGTTTTCAAAGTCTGGGACTCTATTTCTGTTTTGTAACTAAGTGCACTTGTATCTCTCTCTTTTTTTGAAATTAGATACCACATATGAGTGATATCATATGATGTTTGTCTTTCTCTGTCTGAGTTACTTCACCTAGTATGATAATCTCTAGGTCCAGCCATGTTGCTGCCAATGGCATTATATGTTCTTTTCTATGGCTGAGTAGAAAGATCTTCTTTATTAGGGCAGATTATTGCTTAGGGTCTTGTGCCAGCCTAGAAACGACATGGCTTCTCTGGAACTGGCATGGCAAGAATGCCATGGGTCAAAGGCCATCTTTCCTGCAGGCAGGAGGTGGGATCTGACGTGTGATGGAGGGTCTGGTCTTTCGATTCTGATCTCACTTTTACTAGACACTGAAGCGTCTAGGAGCCCCGTTTGCATTGCACCAGGAGACACACTGACACTAGGTGCCAGTGGATTTCCGGGCCAGAGAGTTTGCCCACATACGCCCTCCCTGCCCACGTGCAAGTCTACTAGATCCCTGTCCCTGTTGAAGACAGCTCTGCTGGACCCGACGCTCTGGCGGCACCAGGCCCTGCCTTGCCCCAGCTGTGACCCTTGCCCTCACCTGGTTTTCCCAGCCCCTGACCGTTTCACCTTCCCCTACTCCGTTCTTCTGGCCTCGCCTCCTGGGACTGATAACAGAGTCCCAAATCCTGCCTGTACATCTGCTTCTCCACAAGAACTGGTCCCTCCTCTTGCTCTGCCTGAGTGTGGCCAGTAGGAGAGTGATGCTCAGCCTAGACTCTAGCATCCGTGGGCGCCCCCCCCAGGATGCTGGGGGGGCCTCTCTGGCCTCTCGATTCTTCGACACCCGCAGACACAGGGATACGGCTGGCCACACGGTGGTGGTGGATGGATTCCGGCCGCCGGCAGCTGAGGGTGCCCGCCTTCCTGGCTGAGACACCTGCAGAGCGGGGTGCCGAGGGGTGCACGGCTGGCGTCGCCACAGGAACCTCACCCCAATTAGGGGGTCAGAAACGTGGTGTTTCATTTCTTCCAGCCTGGACCGTGGGGATGCCGACAGGCACAGAGGCTCTGGGGGCAGGTGGAGGGGCCGACGGAAAGCAGAGGCCACTAGGGCTCTTCGAGGTCAAACCGCCCACCTCCCAGATGGAGAAACGGATACCCAGCAAGGTGAGAGGACATTCGCAGGGTCTCTCTGTCACCTTCTCTTGCATCAGGCTTAAATCTGCATCTGTAGCTTCCGGGTGACGGCTCTCTTCCAAGGAGCCCGCCTTGAAGAGAGACAGACCGAGGGCGCGGCACCCGCCCGCGGGGCCAGAACACCCCCGAGCGTCGAGCGTCGTGCGTCGTGCGTCGGGCCAGAGCCGCCGGCCAGCCGAGCTGTGTCTGCGCAGAACCTGCGAGAGGCGCCCTCGCCGGCCTCTTCCGGCTCCGCTCCTTCCCCGATGGGCCGCTCAGTGTCAGCCCCGCCCTCACCACCATCACATTTTAAAGCAGTTTGTACCTCTTTTGCACTTGGCTCACCTCCCTGTCCCTCTCCTCTCCTGCCTGCCCCTGCCTTACTCCCATTCCTCTTTCCAGACTCTGATTTTGCCTTCCAGTGAAGTGTCACCCCTACTAGAGGCCTTTCTGGCCACCCCCGTCAGAGCGAGCTTCTCCTCCTCTGGGCTTCCGCAGCATTTACCCCAAGGGTCTGTGTCCCCCTCTTGACTTACTGCGAGTGGGTCTCTACTTGGTCATGTCCCACCTGGACCCTAAGGCCCCTGAGCACAGGGCCTGCGTCTCATCCCTCTATGTAGATCACCCGTCTACATGGGCTACAGGCCACGGGCTGAGTGCTCAACTGAAGTCTGTCACGTGAGCGAACAAGGAGGTCGTGAAGAAAGCCATTTCTGGATTTCAGGACAATAGGTAGAAAGGGTTAAGTTACCACCAAACTTTTCAAAAACGTCTCTTTCACGCAAAGCAAAATGAACCCGTTAACCGGAGGGTGAGGCGTTGTGGGATGAAGGCTCAGCACCGTACACAGTGGCATGAAGCAGAAATTCAGGGCGAGGAGGAGGGACAGAGGGGCCTGGGGTGGAAGAAGCCATTAGGGACATCAGGCAACTGTCCGGATTTGAGGATTTTCTTTTTTCTCTCTGGGTATCCCCAGTGAGGATTACGCTGAGTGCATTACGAGCTGTGCTCGGGGCTTCCTTTCTCTCCCTGCCCTGGTCTCACATGGCATCGGGGCAGGACGGGGAATAGAAACCAGTTACTCCTGTTCCGTTGGTTTGGGTTGGTCTCAGCACCTCCTTTGCTGAGCTCACCCCTGGATGGGGCACATTCCCACTTTTTAGTCTGCGAAAGATAAAGGAAAAAGGGGGTCCTTGGAAGACTTACATCACGTATTTGGAAGCTCTTTGCAGTCGGAGGAGACAACTCCCAGCTTCGTCCCACGGCTTAGGCGGAGCTCAGACTCGAGAGCAAAGGTGGATAAACAGTTCCCAGGGGGATCGGCAGCTTCCAATCTGTTCCAAGGGAACGAGGAGAGCAACGGTACACGGAGGACCCGGGCACCGCACTCCCTTCCTCCCCGCCGGGACCGGGGCTGATTTCTCGTGCTTGACCCACAGTGTAACAAGGAAGAAGCTGGTGCAACTGAGAAAGAAGTAGACTCTCACCCCAGAGCCAAGAATGCAAGCTCTTGTTAGGAGATCAGCGGAACCCATGTGATGTTCTAATTTGCTTTTCTAGAACGTGATCAGCGTGGCGGGCAAGTCTCGTGCCACACGTATTATTCGTAAGTTGTTTTGCTAAGGCCATACGAGTTGAGTTGATTCTTGCTCTGGGGGTTTAACTGAGTAGAGAAGATCACTAGAGGCTCCAACAGGGTCATTTAATTAGGTTAATTAAAGAACGAATTATGTGAGCCTCTCATTTTTCTGCCTTTGTGCAGGACTGTTCTTTTACTTGAGTGCAGAGGTTGGCAAACTGTCTCTGCAAAGGGCCAGATAGTAAACATTTTAGGCTTTGTGGGCCATCTGGTCTATGGTAGCACAAAAGGAGCCACAGACAGTATGTAAGTATGTAAATGAGTGGGCGTGGCTGGCTGTGTTCCAATACAACTTTATTCATGGACACCTAATTTTGACTTTCATGTCATTCTCCTGTGACACAAAACAGTCCTCTTTTTTAATTTTTTTGCGGGACGCGGGCCTCTCACCGTTGTGGCCTCTCCCGTTGCGGAGCACAGGCTCCGGACGCGCAGGCTCCGCGGCCACGGCTCACGGGCCCAGCCGCTCCGCGGCACGTGGGATCTTCCCGGACCGGGGCGCGAACCCGCGTCCCCTGCATCGGCAGGCGGACTCTCAACCACTGCGCCACCAGGGAAGCCCTTGGGGAGCATTTTTAGTGTTAGAGAAATGCTAGGATTTCTTTCAGAACAAGGTTTGTGTTATTATTTTCTGAATCCCCAGCTCCTAACATGGGGCCTGCCATGCAGTAGATGCTCAAAAATTCTAAAACAATTATAGCAGCTGCTGCTTGCTGGACACCTACTGTTATATTCAGCATCTCCTTTGACTTTTAAAGCCAGCATAGGAGAGAGCCGTCTCGGGAGGATGAGGAGAAGCAGAAAGTGATGAACGGCTTGGCTCTCTGATGCTATCATGGGGCCACCTACTAGCCCTCCCGGCCTTCCTCTGGACATCTTGTCATTTGGGGAAAATACACTCTTCTTTGTGTTGGTGGAAATTTTTCTTTTCATTTCTTCAGGTCAAATGCTATTCTGTCTGATACACACACCTACTTCATGAGGTTTATCCCTAGGTATTGGAGAATACTTGGCAAACTGACCAGTGGAAACGTGTGCACGGAAAAATTCAACGTCTTTGTTATAATTTAAGGATCCCTTAATAGTGATGCAATTAGGAAGAGGGGAAGGACAGGGATGCCCCTCTTCCTCAGTACTGACTCATGGGAAGTTTGAATCACGGCGTGCGACGGGGAATGGCGTGGCCTAAACAGATTGAACCAGGATAGCAAGTCACCCATTGGGGCCGATGTGTCTAATTTTGTCGGAGGCAGAGAAGACCCAGGAAGGAGTTGCTCTCTGCCTCTGAGCCCCCTTATCTGAGTGTCTGTCTAAAAAATATATGCAGGTCTGGCGTAAGATGAGTGGAATGTAGCCAGCATACATGCCAGCAAGGCCACCCCCTGCATCAGTAGACACAGGAGCTCGACCCACTTTTCTCTTCCTGGTCCCATCACAGCTGAATCCTCGAATTCAGCTCAAGGCCACCTGGACAAAGTGTAGCTCACTCAGAGGAGAGTGACGAGGATGGTGCTGAAAACGAAAACCCTAAAACTCTCTTTGTTCTTCGGGGCGTGACTGGAAGAGGTGGGCATAATTAGACTGAAGAAGAATTAATCCAGTGGGGGTCATGGCAGTTACTTTCAAATATCTGAAGGCTGCCATGTAGAAGAGGAAGCAGACTCATCTGACCAGCCCCAGTGGGTGGAATTAGAACCAATGAAGGAAGCTACAGGCAGGCAGGTTTGGACTGGGGTTTGGACACAGTGCTAACAGCCACAGCCACCAAAGACAGAGTGGCCCGTCTCAGTAGATGGTCCCATCACTGGTGACATTGAAGCGTAGATGGAACCACCGTTTGCAGGGATGTGGTACGGGCTCCCGGCACACATTCACATGCTGTTTCCTTTCCTCTATGTCTTCAGCGATGAGTCAAAGAGTTATTCAGCCCCTACTATGTGTCAGGCTCTGAGTGGTCAGACTATGACCTTTAAGATCTCTCCGAACTTGGTGATTCTTTGAGGATCTGAGTACGATGAGCTCCGTTTTGCCCAAGGAAAACTATGGCACCAAGATCTGGCAAGAGTTGCACAAAGCCAGACAGCAGGTAAGGGGTGGACCCTTCGTTCTCTCTGAGCTTTTGCTCTCTCTGCTCTCCTTTCTCGTTCAATCGTCTGTTCTTTTCCGAGAAAACCAAATCATGCTCTGCTAAGCCATCTAGTCTTGAGCGTGTTTAGGCAGAATGTGCAATATTGGTCTGAAAGATGTTTCCCCGACTCTGACGAATTGGAGCAAACTCTCCCTTTGATTTGCAATCTTCCAAATCTCCCCAGATACCCTCGAGCAGAGACGGGTTATACGCAAGGGCTGTGGTTCAAGATTTCATACAACACGTGACTTTCCGGGTGGGGAGCGGCTGCGGATTCTTCAGATACAGTCACCCCTGCTATTCTCTGCACGGAGATTCCAAAAATCGCTGTGGAAACCGCACATTTCCAAGCAAGCCCATTTCTTTTTAAACATTTCTCAGCCTCTCTCCCCACCACTCCACCGTGGATCTTTACATCTTCCGTCTTTGGGTATTTCCTGCCAGGATCTCTTGCCTGGCAGAATCCCCACTGGTTTAGGGGCTCCTAACCAGGCAGTGAAAACCAACCTGGCTTTGGAGCTGGGCATTCCACAGGCAAGCAGGGCCATCTGGATCCGGTCTCTCCTCTTTCGATGCGTCAGGCTTGCAAGATGTAGGGAGGGCAAATTAGCAGCTGTGTAGGAGTGCCTGACGCTGAAAAAGCATCTGTTGGAAAACTTGCTTTGCAATTTCCTGAGCCTTTCAGGGTCAGAAGTGGGTAAACCCGCCCCGCCCCCCCAAATGGAAGAAAATCCTAATCACTTTCAAGTGGGAGGAAAATAAGAAACAGACAGGCTCACATGGGAGCAGACTGTGGATCCTGAACTGTAGAGGCTCCCACGATAGTTTCCAAAGCGTCCAAAGCACAGCTCGCTTAGGGACCAAGCCCCGATCTTCTCCTGAGGTCCTTTATGTGGCCCAGTTGGGACCATCAGTGGATGGGAGTGGTGTTCAAATCCACCCTCTTTCCACACTGCTCTGTGAGGCTGGAGATGAGGTGGAAAATGGAACAGGGTCCGTAAATGCATACTCTGCGTTAGTGTTTCGGATGAGCTTTGTTGGTTTTATTCACCCAGGTATTTTCAGCACCTGCGACAGTGCCTGGAACAGAATCGGTGCTCAGAAAATATTCAGTGACTGAAAGAACGAATCCCCTTTTGTATCCTACACACTCCCTAAAGTCCTTGTCCCTTAGCTGACTTTGTACACATGGTTGGTGCATGAAACTAAGGTGAAAAAGCAAAGGAGGCTTTGCTCTCTAAGCAGAGCTGGAGGGGAATATAAATTAGGCAGGTTGGAAGAGTAGGAGAAAATCAACACAGCAGTGTGGAGGTGTCTGGGAAAGCTATGGGCTCACGTGCAGACCCTCAGAAGGCGTCTGAGCTGGGAGACGGGAGGCCAGACGTCTGTCTCTGGTGCCTTTGAAGTTGACCACTCATTCTGAGCTCTGCTGGCATTTGCACTTGCTTTGCTTCGAGATAAAGAATCTCCTCTTTCTCTCCTTCTACTTTTGCTGCATTTCTTCTTCTCTCCTCTTCCCCTTCCCCACAATGCTTCTTATGTAGGAGTTTCAGTCCTGGGGAGTAGGACCAGGCTTTGCAAAAGACCCATTTTCTGAGCTCTGCCTTACCTGGTTCATATCTTCACAGTTTTCATTGGCCTCAATGTGACTGAAACCAAGAAGACGTAGGGAATATAAAGTGATTTGCAAAACGTGAGCAGTGTCTGCATAACTAAGAACCCTTTCTGATTCTGTGTGAATAGGGCTCTGGGGGTAATTAAGAGAATTCATGTAACCCCTGCTCCGGCAGCTGGAATTTGTCACTTGGTTTAGCACTTGGAGTAACTGATAGCTCCATGTGAATGATCAGAAAGGGTGGCATCTTCCAGTTAGTCAATGAAGCCGAAAGATAACTTTGCACCTTAAAAAAATACACTCTTGTTTTCCTCTCCTCTATCAATGAGGCACACTCAGAGCAGAAACATGACGTGGATGTCTTTGCCAAAGGTGTGATTTCTTTGGCTAGAGGAGATGGACGTGCGAAGATGACTTGCCCGGCCGGCTCTGGGCACAGAGAGTGCAGGCTCCTCCCTGTGCTAACCCTGTGTTGGTACATCCGGGCTTTGAGAGCCACGGGCAGAGAAAAGTCAGCCCTTGCGTAAGAGGTGAGGCAGAGGAGAGGGGACAGAGAGAGAGGGGACAGGAGAGAGACGTTGCGAAAGGAGAAGGAAGCAGACCTGCTTCCGGTCAGCTCCTCGCCATCCTGTGCTGTAGCCCAGTCACTGCTGCCTCTGCTCTGACATCTACCGTTGGCACGAAGTGATTGTTCCTCTTTCTTGAAGAGACACCTCGTTGGCTGGTGGCCGCTCCCTCTGTGATGGGGTGTGACCGGGGCTCAGGTATGTGCTTTGTGGGCTTAGAGACTGAGCCCCTGTGGAAGAGCCCAACTCTGCAGAAGTAAAGGCAACGAATGGGGTAAAGGATCCTGGGTCCTTGGCCAGAATCCAGTTCTCTCCCTGAAAAGTTGAGGCTGACCCTCTGGGACTCAGGACACAGTCTGTGGCTATTGAGCTAATTGGCCTGCGTGGCCTTTGGTTTCACTGGGACCAGCCATCTTTGGTCCAACCCTGGATATTACCTAAGTATGGAAATGAGAGTTTTGGAGCCAGACGTTAAGTCATGAAGAGTAGTAGCTCTGCAGACTTGGCGTTTTACAACCTAATTTTCCGCCCTGTTCACTGTGTCCCATCACATCAGCTCCGCCCTTGCCCCGGAAGCCTCCAGGCCCAGGGCCCCATTTCCCCAAACGGAAGGATGCCTGTAGATGCACCAGGATGGGCCGGGTCTGCAGCCCTGAGCTGGCCTTACCCTTGGCATCTTTTCGTGGTTCTGTTTTGCCAGGAGCAGGGCCTTCCTCAGCAGCCTCGTCGCCCCCCGTTTCCTTTGTCTTGTCGTCCGTGGTCTGGGCCCCTCGCCCCTTCTGCAGCATCTGAGTGTAAGGCGAGCTCTGGTCTTCAGGCAGACCTTCCTCTTCTCTCCTTCCTGCTCCCACGGAGAGCTCTACACATAAACCCCACCATCAGCTGCGACGCTTCTGAGGGGTTCAACCGCCCCTAAAGAAGCGGCCTGACATGTGGTCATTAAGAGGAAGGAGGTGAACTGGAACACTTAACTTCATGAAAAATTATGTACGGGACCTCCCCGGCGGTCCAGTGGTTAAGGCTTCACCTGCCCGTGCAGGGGGTGTGGGTTCGATCCCTGGTCGGGGAGCTAAGGTGCCTCCCGGCCAAAAAACCAAAAAACATAAAACGGAAGCAGTATTGTAACAAATTCAATAAAGACTTTAAAAATGGTCCCCATCAAACAAATCTTTAAAAAGGTTATGTAATCTGGAAAGAAAATGAATTGATGCCGTCAGCTTATTCTTGCGTATAGTAGAATGAGAGAAGGGTGAAAGTTACCCCCAAGTAGCAGGACGATTGGAGAACAGGTATATATGTGTGCGTGTGTGTGTGTGTGTGTGTGTGTGTGTGTGTGTATGCATATGAATGAATGAATGAAAGAAAATAGTTCTTACAGGAGGTCAGGCTACAGCTAAGGTCTAGCATTTCATTTTTATGGGGTAGGATTAATATACTGCACGTCAAACTGTGTTCTCTCTTTCAGTTTTCCCCATTTCCCATTATATCAATTAAAAAGAGAGTATTTTGGGGGAGTATTTTTTTTTCCATTTTAGCCATTTTATTATGTATATTTTGCCACAACCAGTCAACAAAAAGAAGTATTAAAAATGAAGTGATTGGCTCCTGGCTAAGAAAGATTGAGGTACTAGTCCCTTTAAGAAGTTAGGTGATAAGGTTGAAAATCATTTACCCAAAGTATGGAATTTTGAATGAATTAATTAGAAACGTACAGTATTCTTAGAATATTATAACATTTAAATTAAATACCGTTTTATAACTATAAAGCATATCGGCATTTTAGAAAACAGGGAGGAAAAAAAAGGTCCTTGAATTTTCCCCCTCATAATAGCTTATGACTTCGTGTATTCCTTTTTTTTTTTTTTTTGGATACCTAAACGAACTCCTTTTTTTTTTTTTAACATCTTTATTGGAGTCTAATTGCTTTACAGTGGTGTGTTAGTTTCTGCTTTCCAACAAAGTGAATCAGCTGTACATATACACATGTTCCCATATCTCTTCCCTCTTGCGTCTCCCTCCCTCCCTCCCGATTGGGGGAGTGTTGAGCACAGTTCTTCAGTGACTCTCAAGCCTCCAAGTCACCCCTCTTGGCAAGATCCACAGGGTCCCTCCTGATTTGACCCTGCTCACTTCACCCCTCCCCGCTGCCCCGAGCGCTGGACCATCCCAGGGCCTTCAGGCTTCCGTGACTCAGCTTGTGTTTCTCACTCTGCTGGGAATGTAACACTTTCCCTCCTTTGCACTCCCGCCCCACTGGGGACTCGTCGTTGCCACTTCCCCTTCCGTGTGGTCCACGAATTGTCCCAACCATCGATGTAGACCTGCCCTCCCTCTGGTCCCCAGCCCCTTTCAAGCATCTCCATTCTAGTAATGACCAAGAGTGCAGTCAATGGTCTGTCTTCATGTCTGTCTCCACTGTTAGATTTTATGTTCCACGAGGTCCTAGTGTCTGTCTGTTCACCAGTGTCTCCGAGCATGTGGCACTGTATCTGGCAAGAGGTAGTCGCTCGGTTCATATTAATGAACGGAAGGGTGGACGGGTAGAGGACAAAGTATTGGGTATAGGTAGAGGGGAATAAAAGACAGTAGATTAAAAATATTAACTACGTGGAAGGGAGAGCCGCGGGCATGATTATTCCACCGCAGATCCGCAGTGGTACCCAGGGTCAGTCAGGAGCGCAAAGTCAAGGTCGCGTTTGTACCAATGTTGTCTCTGGGATTTGTCAAGTGTCCAGCTGCACTAAGGGCTCAGAAAACAGGACATGATTTTGCCTTTGCATTTCGTGGTTAACACATCTGAAGAAGCACTAAGTGGTAACATCTCTGCTGAGCTTAAGTTCTTCCCTGAAAGCCAGAGAAACTTAATCTGAAACCCAGGCTCCTGGAGGTGATAATTAGAAGAGAACGTTAAGGATTTAGAAATAACAGTGTCCCTCTGGGAGCCTTGCGTTAACACCACGTATGGAACTGTCCTCACTGAGCTTGGACAGGAACCTGGAATTTTCTCCATACCCTATAAAAAAAAAAAAGTGCATGGTTTTTCTCTGATGAGTTTGAACTCGGTCTCTGAAGTTGTGGTTTCCGAAGCCTCTCTTCACTTACGGTGGTTCTTTTGCTCCAAAGATTCAACTTCAGCAGGTTGTGTGCTGCACAGTTGTGAGTAGCCGGGCAGTTTTTTAAGAAAAACAACATTCTTGAACTGAGAAGAACATCTGCTCTGTGTCTGATCGTCAGAAACCTCCAGCTTTGCTAGCAAGTTGTAACATTTGAACCGATCACCCAAGGCAGATCTTGGCGCATGAAGGAAATCTACACTCAATAAAGATGCTATATTGTACGTGTCTCTAGTGCCCTATTCCAGGATGGAGGAGGGTTCCCCTCAGCCAGGAATGCTTGCTTATAAAGTTGTAGCTGCGCGGTACCGTTTATAGGACCCAGGCAGATATGCAGATGAGTGTGGCCCACAGGACTCAATTAAGCCTTTCCTTGTCAAGCTGAATTGGGCCATCGAGTGACTGCTGAGGGGCGGGGATGCCCCACCCCCACCCCAGAGCATATTCTGGCATGTAAAAATTATGCTCATAAAATGTTGGAAAGAAGAGGAGACCTTCTAAGGGGCCCTGCATCAAGTCACCCGTGGGGGGACGGACCACTTCCCATCTGTTTTAAATTAAATGTGTTTATTTTCTTTGCATCTCGCTCCCCAGCTCATTGTAATCGGTTAGAAAATGTCTTCTGTGATGTGAACTGAAAGCATATTTTTAAATAAGTTGAACTGGCTGTTTGCTTTCACACACAAGGCAGTGACATGGCTTCTCTCACTGTGACTCTGGCGTGTGCTTGGTGGCAGCTGTAGGACGGTACCTGGGGCTCTATTTGTTCGACACTCATTTTCGTTCCCTGTGGTGCCCCAGACTCTACGCTAGGCGTTAGGGGTAGAGTGGAGACAAGAGCGTCAGTGACTAAATACATAAGGTAATTGTCCTTTGTGAAAGTGCTAGAAGGCACATACACAGGGGACAGAGAGAGTGTAATTGTCAAGGACCACCTTCTGAATTGGGTGGTCTGGCTCTTTGGGCAAAAGAGGATTTGGATCTGAGGCTTCAAGGGTCAGGACAAGCCATTCAGACAGAAACTGGGAGATAAGTGTCCCAGGCAGAGGAAACAGCTGTGCAAAGGCCTTGAGACAGTCAAGGGTCTGCACCATTTGAGGAAGAGAAAACAAGCCAGGGTGGTTAGAATAGACAGAGAAAGGGCAAGTGGGGAGGAATGAGGCTGGAGCAGGGCCGGGGCAGGCAGGGCCTCCTGGGGAACGCTCAGGGTTTTAGATTTTATTCTAGAAGCCACAGAACGGCAGGAGAAAATGCCAGGCTTGGATTTGCCTCTTACGAGGATTAGGTGGGCGAAATTGGGAAGGACAGATTGGAGAGGGGAGGGATGCCGCGGAGGGGCCGGGTGGGAGGGGCTTTATCAGTCCAGGTGGCGGTGACGCAGCACGCTTGGGTGTGGCATCCTTGGAGACGGAGGTCCGAGGGGGGGATCCAGAGGTTCTGGAGGGTAGACTTGACAGGACCTGCTGATGCATCAGCCAGAGCAGGGGAGGGAGAGGAAGACTCTAGAACTCAAGGGATCTGGTGGTGTTTTGACCTTAGCAACGGGGCAGTTGATGGTGCTATTTACAAAGAGGAGAAAGATCCAAGGGCAGGGCTGTTTCGTGGGAAGGTGGGGAACCGCAGTCCGTTCCAAACATACTGAGTGAGCAGTTCTGTTACTAAGCTCCGTGTAGAAAAGGTCTCTTAGCTATAAGTCTCCTGAAAGGACATATAATTATAATTTATCGTTATAACTTTAGAAGTAACCATGGAAACATTTGGAAGAACGTGTGATGGAGCTTGAGACGGGGAAATCAGAGATGATTCAAGGGTTGGCAATAAATCTAGCGACCAACATCGCGTATGGAAATACGTAACCGCGGATTTTCTCCTTTGCAAAGTCTGGTTGGACTTTACTCCTGTGTGGGAGTAAAAGTACTAGATGAGGTGTGGGTGCAGAGAGTCCGAGAGCTGTTTGTGCCGAGAGGGATGGCCGAAACATCCAGAAAGGAGGAGGTGAATTACGATGCAGAGAAGCAAGTATTAATACTTAGGGCTTGGAAAGCATGCCTAGGGAGTGATACAATCTACTTATTTAATGTTATCCTTTCAGTTCTAGCAAGGGGAACCCATTTTTTAAGCTACTCTTTAAAAATGACATTTTCTCTGTACATCAGGTATTGGAAAAAAAAGGGGTGGGGGAACGGAGGCACCTCTTAACATTTCTTCAGCTGAGTCTCTGCCTTCCTGTTAATTTTCAGCAGACTCTGTTTTTCCACCAGCCTGCCCGCTTCCGAGTACAGGCAGTCCTCCGCTTTGCTTTGCTTTGCTTCTCTCTTTTCCTGTTTGGTGTTCTGAAGGTGTCCGTGGTGCTTTTAGGAAGCGTAGCGCTTGGATGGTTGTTGACCAGCCTGCACTGCGAGATGCCTTAACCTGAGGTTATCACAGGTAGCTGACTGGGAAGAAAAGCTTTTCCCAGTGGGTTTCTGGCTTGTGAGCCTAGGATCTCAGAGTTGTGCAGGGGAAGGTCTTCTAGTTTTGGTAGAAAAAGCTTAATTTGGGGGTCAGAGAGGCTTGGGTTGAGTTCTTAGCTCTACTGTCTTCTAGCTTGTGACTTAAAGTTTTTAAAAATTGAAGTACAGTTGCTGTACAATACTATATAAGTTACAGGAGTACTAAATAGTGATTCACAATTTTTAAAAGTTATACTCCATTTATAGTTATTATAAAATATTGGCTGTATTCCCCTTGTTGTACAATATATCCGTGTAGCTTATTTTATACCTAATAATTCGTATCTCTTAATCTCCTATCCCTATATTGCCCCTCCCTCCTTCCTCCTCCCCACTAGTAACCACTAGTTTGTTCTCTGTATCTCTGAGTCTGCTTGTTTTTCTTTTTTAATATTCACTAGCTTGTTGTATTTTTTAGATTCCACATATAAGTGATATCATACAGTATTTCTGACGACATTTTTGAACCCTGCGTTTTCATCTGGAAGACGTGGGTAATGAGATATACGTAAACTGCAGAGCAGTTGTAAAGAGGAGAAGAGATGACATATGTGAAGGTCTTAGCATGAGACTTCATTCATACTGGTTACCACAGATATTATTATTAAACTTACAAACACAATGGTTGTCAGTTGGACAGGAGACAAACGCTCCTGGTTTGTAGCTCTGTAAAGGCTGTTGACAACCATCACAGCCGTGTGTGCAGGGGTGCCGGGGTAGGGTTCTCCATTCCAGTCTGACAGCCGCGTGTGCAGGGGTGCCGGGGTAGGGTTCTCCACTCCAGTCTAACAGCCGTGTGTGCAGGGGTGCCGGGGTAGGGTTCTCCACTCCAGTCTAACAGCCGCGTGTGCAGGGGTGCCGGGGTAGGGTTCCCCATTCCAGTCTGACAGCCGCGTGTGCAGGGGTGCCGGGGTAGGGTTCTCCACTCCAGTCTAACAGCCGCGTGTGCAGGGGTGCTGGGGTAGGGTTCTCCACTCCAGTCTGACAGCCGCGTGTGCGGGGGTGCTGGGGTAGGGTTCTCCACTCCAGGCTGACAGCCGCGTGTGCGGGGGTGCCGGGGTAGGGTTCTCCATTCCAGTCTGACAGCCGCGTGTGCAGGGGTGCCGGGGTAGGGTTCCCCACTCCAGTCTGACAGCCGCGTGTGCAGGGGTGCCGGGGTAGGGTTCCCCACTCCAGTCTGACAGCCGCGTGTGCAGGGGTGCCGGGGTAGGGTTCCCCACTCCAGTCTGACAGCCGCGTGTGCGGGGGTGCCGGGGTAGGGTTAGCCACTCCAGTCTGACAGCCGCGTGTGCGGGGGTTCCCCATTCCAGTCTGACAGCCGTGTGTGCGGGGGTGCCGGGGTAGGGTTCCCCACTCCAGTCTGACAGCCGCGTGTGCGGGGGTGCCGGGGTAGGGTTCCCCACTCCAGTCTGACAGCCGAGTGTGCGGGGGTGCCGGGGTAGGGTTCTCAACTCCAGTCTGACAGCCGCGTGTGCAGGGGTGCCGGGGTAGGGTTCCCCACTCCAGTCTGACAGCCGCGTGTGCAGGGGTGCCGGGGTAGGGTTCCCCATTCCAGTCTGACAGCCGTGTGTGCAGGGGTGCCGGGGTAGGGTTCCCCATTCCAGTCTGACAGCCGTGAGTGCAGGGGTGCCGGGGTAGGGTTCTCCATTCCAGTCTGACAGCCGTGTGTGCAGGGGTGCCGGGGTAGGGTTCTCCATTCCAGTCTAACAGCCGCGTGTGCAGGGGTGCTCGGGTAGGGTTCTCCACTCCAGTCTGACAGCCGCGTGTGCAGGGGTGCTGGGGTAGGGTTCTCCACTCCAGTCTGACAGCCGCGTGTGC
>NC_041227.1:131063904-131108764 GCF_002837175.3 Physeter macrocephalus | reverse complement strand
TACATATACATATATCCCCATATCCCCTCCCTCTTGCGTCTCCCTCCCACCCTCCCTATCCCCCCCTCCTCTAGGTGGTCACAAAGCACCGAGCTGATCTCCCTGTGCTATGCGGCTGCTTCCCACTAGCTATCCATCCTACGTTTGGTAGTGTATATATGTCCAAGCCACTCTCTCACTTCTTTGATATTTATTGAGATGTCCTTTATGGTCTAGTGTGTGCTCAAGTTTTAGAAATATTCCTCGAAGACTTGAAAAGAATGCAGATTAGCTAAGAGTTGAGATAAAGTTCTAAATCTGTGAACTTTATACAGTGTCTTAATCATACTGTTCAGCATCATTATTAATTTTTGATCACTTAGTAACAGATGAATGTTAAAATCATAATTTAAGAAATTCAGTATTTCACAATTCTATTGACTTTTACTCTCTATGAAATTACCGCTTTTGTGGGTCAATCGAATATTGAAAATTTTATGTGGTTCAATGTAATATTTTGAGGCTATGGTGCTGATGCTGGTTGTCTCTGGAATCAGAATCAGAAATCACGAGAGAGGGAAGAAAACGTCCCATCAAGAACCCAAATATTGGGACTTCCCTGGTGGCGCAGTGGTTAAGAATCCGCCTGCCAGTGCAGGGGACACAGGTTCGAGCCCTGGTCTGGGAAGATCCCACATGCCGCAGAACATGTAAGACAGCTCCTGCCTTCAGGGAACTTAGAGGAGGGAGAGAACATGGTGTAAACAAGTACATCTCTCCGCATACAGGGCGTGGGAGAGGCGGAAAAGAGAGAGCAGTCAGAGCCGTCAATTCTGGGGTGCAAGGTCTGAAAAGGATTCCGAAAGGAGTGTATTCACGAGCCAGACGCCGGAACACTGAGAGGCTAGCAGGAGATTTCGAGAAACCTAAGCCTGTTGCGCTAGAAAGTGGTGATTCCCTTTGGGTCAGACTGGATGATATTTGAGGTCATTAAAACTGTGAGGTTTGAAGAATTTTTTTTTTTTTAATACAGAAGAGGAAGATTTCAGTGAATGATGTAAATGGACCTAGAATTCTGGTTCTGGATTCCAAATTCACCATTCCAGCTACAGAGGCCACCGTGGTAGCCACCCTAAGCCGTGCACGCTGGTGCCTTGAGGCCATGGTGTCTCCTTTGTCTCCCGAAGATACGCCATCATTGGAGAGACCTGGAATCGGGGCTTAGTTAAACTGCAGCCTTCCTTCAGGAGGAGTGGGTAGAAGGGTGTGGGATGATGGAGGAATGACCGCTTTTCCACGGGGCACTGTCAGCTAAAGGAGGCTCAAAGAGGCCCCCCGAGAAGAGGGTTAAGGAACAGCAACTGCCCCACTAGAGAAGCAGCTGAGAGCTGGATCTGTACGGGTCCAGGTGTTCGTTTGTCACCCTGCCCAGGGGTCGGTCCCACACGGTGAAGCTGGTGGTCATTTTGTTCTTTACACCTCAGTATGAAAATGGATTCCAATTTAAATGTCAAGTATTAAGATTAGACTCAGTACAACTTTATAAAATTCATCAGCTCAGAAGCTATAATGATGTACATGGAGAAAAGCTGATGCTTACCTTCACGGTTTTTAAAAAGGGAGAGAAAAGAGAGAGAGAATGAAAGAGACCAACTACAATAGCAAATCTTTTCTTCAACTGAAAAAAATGTCTATTTGTATAAGATGATCAATCTGTTCATTCAATGTTATTATTCTTTATTCATTAAAACATGTTTCCAAGGTATTACTACTTGAAAAACCTGTTAGCTCTCATTGAAATTACTTCACGTGTGTATGGAAAAGGGTCATAAAAAATGTCTTGAAAATGTAATAATTCATATACTTCAGCAGATGCTTAGATGATCTCATTCATTCATTGATTATTCAACAAAAATATATCCCATGCCAACCCTGCCCTGGGCATTGTGCCACCGAGTCCAAGTCGGGGCATTTCATTATGTAGTGGGACACGTGAAAAGAACCACTTTTCTTGAATTTCTTCTCTAGAAGTCACTTTATGGTTTCCGCTGAAACCGAAGATGAGTTTAAATGCAGACACATGAGGACAGAAGCGTGGTTAAGATGACGTTACCAGTCACAAAAGACAGATTTTCCTTCCCTGTTGAAGTCTAATAGTTTGGAACTAAAAATGAGTTATCTGTGATGCTCTTAATAAACTCTATTGGTAAACAAGGAATGTGTTTATTTTACTTAGAAAAGGCTTTGTGGGGGGCCATTTTTGTGGCACATTCTTTTTTTTTTTAGTGATCACACCCAAATAGTTCTTTTTATAAAAGTGTATCATAAAATCTCCAACATAGCCCTCAAAAGGAAACAGGGTTCCCATAAAATAACGGAGGTTTTGCCTGGATCTTCCAAAGAGGTGAAGTATGTCATTGATAAAACTGGAACGACCTCAGTGTGATGGGGCAGCTCAGAACCAGAGAAGTCAACAATTTTGGGGAAAAATAGAAGCATCCAAGGCCTTTGGTGAATGTCTTAATGCTGAAAACGTTTGGGGAGATTTGGAAGTATTGCAGGCAACCACTGAGTAATCGCGGGCTTTTTCTTCTGAATGATCCTTCTAGAGGGGGAAAAGGGAAAGTATGTTCCGTGGGATAGTCATGGCGTTGGATCTCACACACACAAACATGCGTGTATGTGGCCTACATGCATATACATTTGATCACACGCATTATCTACACATATTTATAGTACAATTTTTACATCATATATTGTACTAATTGAATGCTGCTGAATTCCAGAGCCCACTATTTTTTCCACTCTATATTGATGTCCAGAGAACAAATCATTGAAAACTTTAAAAATCAAATTGTTTGAACTTGGGCAAATTGTTTTTCTCTGGGCTTCATTTGACCATTTTTAAAAGGGGAATCACAGAAATCTCACCGCCTGTCTCCAAAGGTTGCTGGAAAATTCAATGAAATAATCAAGTAAAAGTGCTTGGTAAGCTATACAAAGTAATGTACAAAAATAGTACTGTAGATGTACTTTATGAACATAGGGACCAGATGTCTTAATTTTACGACTGTGCAAGGAAACCAAAGGAAATTACCAAAATCTAACCATTGATTTAGGCAAGATCAAACAGAGTGACAAAAATATTTATTATTGCAACTTAAGGAAAATAAAATTAACAGCGTCTTTGTTTAGAGCAGTGGAATGCTGATGATTGTTTAGGCTGAGTGCTGAGTACAAGGGATCCTCATTGCTTTTGTGTGTTTGAAAATTTTCATCCGAACAAAAATATGAAAAACGGTTGTTTGACTATTAACAGTAGGTAGGAGGATGGTGCTTAAGAACAAGGATTCAGTAGCTAGAAGGCCAGGGTTCGAATCTTGCTTCTGGTAGTGCTGTCACACTTGCTGTGTGACCTTCAGCAAGTTATTTGGGCCTTCGTGGCCTTATCTATAAGAGGAGGATAATCATAGCACCTGCATCGTAGGCTTGTTCAGAGAATTAAATAAGTTCATATTTGATAAGCACTTAGTAAATTATGTGTAAGTGTTTGGTAAAATAAAAATCTTTCGGGTTCTGAATAGGTACTATTATTTACAAGGAACATGAGGCTCAAAAAAGCCAAACAACTTACTCAGGGTCACAGAGTTAGTAAGTGGCTTTGCCTGGGTTTGGTTCTGGGTCAGGCTGACTCTAAAAGCTTGGCTCTAAGTGCCAGTGCTGTTTTCCATGGGAGAGCTTCTATAATTCAGCCAAGTCATAATTTGGCAAATGATACCATATTCACCGTTGTGTTTAAGGGCATTTTGGAGGTCTGGAGGGTTGCTGGGCGGTTCTGTTTGCAGGAGGCCCAAGGAGCAAGTACTAAGTAGGGGTGCAATGGGAGACCCTCTCTTGTGACCCCAGACCTTTCTGGAAGGGCTCTGAAGGAGGTCAGAATTCCCTGGGGGCAGAGGTGGGGCCTGAGAAGTACTTTGCAGACTGTTATTGGGCCCCTTACTCCACAGAGATGGTGTAAAAGCTGCTACGGATGTGACGTTCCAGAAACTGTTCTAAGAGCTTTACACATACGAGCACATTCGGAGCATAGGTACTAAACTGGATTCTCTTAGACTACCCACCCAAACTCTGGAAGCTTGAATCCTCCTGCAGATTTACTGCCATTATTTTGCACGTTGGTCCCATTTGACCTCTTCCACAATTCTGTGTGGGAAACTATAGTTATAATCTCTTTTCTAGAATTGGGAGAAACTGGAGTCTGGGGAGAGTTTGAGACTTTTGGACCACTGACCAAAAAGTAGTGAACCTCTGGTGGGAAAGACTGATTACCCTGGTCCATCTGGGCTGCTGTAACAGAATACCATAAATGGGTTTCTCACAGTTCTGGAGGCTGGAGGTCCAAAGTCAAGGTACCGGCGGATTTAGTGCCTGGTGAGGGTCTGTCTCCTGGTTCGTAGACTGCTGTCTTTTTGCCGTGTCCTCACATGTTGGAAGGAGCAGGAAAGTTCTCTGGGGTCTCTGTTATAAGGGCACTAATCCCATTCATGGCAGCTCCACCCTCATGACCTAATTGTCTCCCAAAGGCCCCACCTCCAAATCCAGTCACACTGGGCGTTAGGATATAAAATGTGAATTTGGGGTGGGAGGATGCAAAGTCTATAGCACTGATGTTCATAAAAACAGATGTAGCACAATACTGATACTACGAACTTCCAAATAAATGCCAAAAAAAAAATTTAGCTCATGAAATTATTTGTAAAACAGCAATCCTAGATCCTTAGGGAATAATATACATGCTAGATTTTTCTACTAGCTTGTTAATTATGTTTTTTCCAGGCAGATAGATAGGCAACTCTTTGCCAAGCTGCTCCATGGAATGATTTCATTCTTTAAGGACAGATTTTCAAGGTTTTTGGGCCTCACTGAAACACGGCCAAGTTGTGTCATCTGAGAATTCTTGGGATTGTCAAATATAGGAGGAGAAGCCCACTGATTTACCCAGTCCATTCAGATGACACTGCAGGGAGAATTTAATCAGAATATCTTTCATATAAAATGGCATTTCCGGAGATTTATGTAAAAAGAGTGAATATAAAGGACTATGATGAAGACAGCCTATTTGCAGAAAGTTTCCTTTTTCACCTAATCACCGGCTAATGTAACTTGGAGGGAAGCCAGGGGGGCACCCCTAACCTTCCTTGGTCATTTAGTGTCTCTGAGAGGGACATACACGGACTTTCTAAGTAGCAACAGGCCAGCTGGGTCTCCGCTGTCCACACGGTGACTTCACCACCAAATCCGGGGGTAGCAAGGAGATCAAGAGGAGAGTCATCCACAGCGAAGACGTATTTTGTGTGGAGCCGTCCCCCTTTCCCAGAATAGTCAGCAACCCGACGAATGTTCTGGAAAGAACCACAGAGGAAGACACTAATCTGAGTGCCCACAGGCGGTAGGTTACGCTTGCAGAGCGGACGGGGGGATTCTGACAGCCCCACCCTCCAAAATGAGCTCTGGGAAGCCTGCAGCAGGACTCTGAGATCCCAGCAACGGCCCCCCCAACCCCCCCACCCCGCCCTGTGGAGAACGTGCCCTGGGACGCCGATCCAGACTGCTTTCTGGGGCTTTCTTCTCCGGGTCCTAATGACTGGCTGAATCAGACACACAACAGCCAGTGTCTGCTCTCACCAGTGATCTTGTGGTTCATTTCTCCCACCTTAACCCATTAATTCTCCCCCGTCAACATACTCTTGGAATTACTGTATTTTTCTCTTCGTGTTTATGCTGATTACATATTTGTTGGTCTTGCCTCCTGTACGCCCTCTTTGAAGGCTGGGGATGGGCCTCTTTTCCAGCGCCTGTTATCCTGAGTGTCTGCTTACAGGTCGTCGTGCCCCAAGGGGGTGCGGAAATGCTTCTTTACCCACTAGTTTCCCTGTGTGTCCTGCCTTTTGCTCTGGGAGCCGGCCTGACCAAACCTTCCATCACGTCTGGGCGAGGCAGTCCAGGTCAATGCCATTCACGGGTAGTAAGTTCCCCCTATGCTCGGAACACAGAGCTATAGGCTCTTCAAGTGGCTGAGATGCAGCCTGGGTCTTCCGGAGCCTTTCAAGTCAGAGGAGGCTTGAGAGCAGCATTTCCAGCCTTGCTGTTAACACTCTGTGTTGGGTACCATTAGTCATGAAATGTGTCATCAGTAATTTGTTACTACTAATAAAATACTGAGTGAGGATGACTTGTTTTTTTAAAAATAAGTTTGGGACTTTCCTGCTGGCGCGGTGGTTAAGAATCCGCCTGCCAATGCAGGGGACACGGGTTCGAGCCCTGGTCCGGGAAGATCCCACATGCCGTGGAGCAGCTAAGCCCGTGTGCCACAACTACTGAGCCTGCGAGCCACAACTACTGAAGCCCACGCACCTCGAGCCCTTGCTCCGCAACAAGAGAAGCCACCGCAAGGAGAAGACCGCGCACCGCCACGAAGAGTAGCCCCCGCTCGCCGCGACTCGAGAAAGCCCGCACGCAGCAACGAAGACCCAGCACAGCCAAACATAAATAAATAAAGTGAAGCGCTAAAGACTTAAAAATAAATAAATAAAAATAAGTTTGAGTGGATTCAGAGTTATTTTTATAATACCCCCTCATCATGTTTCTAGCATTATTAATAAGTGTGAAACTTTGTAGTTTTCAACTTTTTTTCCCCTTCTGATGCACGTGCCTCACGCACCCCCGTGGGCCCGCACAAGAAGTGGTTGCTTCATTTCAGCTGAAACGTAAGGAAGCTGGGGGGCGGCGTATGTGTGTCAGCCGGCTTACCGGCTCCGACCCCAGGCCTTTCTCACCAATGCAAGGAAGCATCTCTGAAAGCACATCATTCATGGTGACATGATCACAGATGCCATCTTTTACGGGGAGAGGGAAATGCATCCTGATGAGGAAAGAAAGAATGGGTAAAGTTGTTGGCTAGGACAGATCTAAGCTGGGTCTTGAAAGGTAGGCACAACTTGGACCGAGAACTGTGGGGTGCGCACGGGTCACCCAGTAGTGAAAAGATCTGGGCAAAGTTGCAAAAGGAGGAAAGCGTTGAAAGTGTACAGGGTCCTATGAGTTGTCCAGTGTGGGAAGAAAGAAGCTGGGAGGGCTCCACACTAAGTTGGGAAAAATACTGAAAGCTCTGGATGGAAGATGGAGGTGTTCAGACCTCATTCTGTATATAATGCAGAACCAAGTTATCCAAATACGCACATTGACTTGTATATTTCTGTGTGCCAGGTGCATAGAATAGTTCTGGAAGAGTTCCTGAAGACATTATTTCTAAATATAACATAGCAGTTGAGGGTCCTGACTCTGGAGCTGATTAATCTGGGTTCAGAAACTGGCTCTGTCGCCTGTTGGTTATAGACCTGGGTTCACTGTGCCTCAGTTTCTCCACCTGCAAAATGGGGATAATAAAAGTGCTTATGTCATGGAGTTGTTTCCAAACATTAAATGCATTAAGTGCTAAGTATGAAATGGGTTAAAATATAACTTTGCACATAATCAGCACTCAGTCGCTGCCAGCTGCTAATGTGATGATTTTTATTACGATCTTGGCTGAGTGACGAAGTGGGTGGTCTGCGGTCGTCTGCTGATGATGTGAGTGAAATATGACACATCTTAACGAATCGACTCGTATCAGCGGAGTGATTTCAGTCGCTGTGTTGTGTTCTCTGAGCAGTAAGTCGTGTACACAACCCTCAAGGATGTGGCGTCCGATGATAAACACAGACATACAGGTGTGGAAGAGTGAGAGAGTCCACAGGAAAGCAAAGTTGTACCGATTCGCTGGGTCGCACGACCCAGGGCCAGACGAAGGTCATGACAACGCGTTTCTCTAAGAGTTTGGAGAAGGAGGTGATGGTGTGCGGGTCGGGGACCTCTGGGAAATCTTTAAGAGCCGAGGAAGAATTTGACCTGAATGTCAGTTTGGGTAGGAATCAGGTGTCTGGAGAAGAGGGGGAGGCGCTTCTGCCCTCTTTCAGGGTGTTGACCCAATCTGGTTGTGCTTCTCACTCTGCATTCTTTCATTTATGCATCGTTTGGTATTTTAAGGTGTTTTCTAAATGTTCTCAAGCTCCATTGTGTGTGTCTATGCTTCTCAGGCCTTCATTATCTTTAGGACCTTCCCAATGTAGGGCTCTGTATAATCGTGCTTTCAAGAAGGGATGCTTCTCCAGTTCTACAAATTATAAATATGGCCATCATATTTATCTCTTAGAGATCTATTAATCTGCACATACAAATCTTTGCACGTTTTCTAGTTTTGAGAAACATTTTTCCCTTTGACCAAATCCTTTTTTTTTTTTTTGGTTAATTGGTCAGTGGGCCACTTACGGCATAGAGCAAATCTCCATTCACTCCACAGCTGTTTTTAAAAAAATGCCTGAAGAGCTTTGCAAAAGAAGCTCCACTGACTTGGCCAAAAGAGGGGGGAGGAGCAGGGGAAAAGAGACCAGGAGAGGGAGGGTTGTTTGTTCAGTTTTCTCAGTAGTAAGGACCAGGAAGCCAAACAGAAGAGAAATGGAACTCAGAGATATTTGAAAAGGGGGACTGTCAAGAAGATGTTAAATTCAGTCTTTGCTGTTTCTTGCTCATGATTATTCTTTCTTGCCTTCACCCTAATTTCCTTTTAAGGAGACAAACGCCATGGAGGGAGGGGCTGCGGGTGATGTGAGATGGGTGGCCTGAAGTGTGAGTCAATATTTGCTGGGCGCCTAGGCTGGCGGTGAAGGACAGAGGATTATCTGGAGAGTGGCAGATGGTAACGGGAAACACATGCAGAAGATTCCAGGACAAGCATTCTGGGAGAGGATCTTCACTCAGCAGTGACCAAAGGGCCCAGGGCAGAGAAAAAGGATAAGAGAGGTGGGAGAAACAGGAGTTAATGGCTCAGGAATCAGGGAAATGAGGGGGAGGGAACTGTGTTTATTGGATCTCTAGTGTGTGATGGTTAATTTTAGGTATCAACTTGGCTGGGCTATGGTGCCAAGATATTTCATCAAACCTTATTCTGGATGTTCCTCAAGGGTGTTTTTGGGGGTGAGATTTGCATGTAAACTGGTGGTCTTTGAATACAGCAGATTGCTTTGCATGGTGTGGGTGGGCCTCATCTAATCAGTTGAAGACCTTATGAGCACAAAAGCCCGTGGGCTCGCGGGCTCTAGAGCGCAGGCTCAGTGGTTGTGACTCGCGGGCTCTAGAGCGCAGGCTCAGTGGTTGTGGCGCACGGGCTTAGTTGCTCCGCGGCATGTGGGATCTTCCCAGGCCAGGGCTGGAACCCGCGTCCCCTGCATCGGCAGGCGGATTCTTAACACTGCGCCACCAGGGAAGCCCCTGGAGAAGGGGGATTTCTGCCAGCAGACTGCCTTTGGACTTGAACTGCAACTCTTTCCTGAGTCTCTCTCGAGCCTGCTGCCCTCCCCCATCAGATTTTGGACTTGCCAAGCCTCCATAAGTGCATCCAATTGCTTTAAATAAATCAGTCTGTCTGTCTCTCTCCCTCTCTGGAGAACACTGACTCATACAGCGGTGTAATAGGTATTCTGTGCATACCTCATTTCGTTCTTAGGAGCGCAATTCCAGGTCTCATAGATGCTCAGTGGCAGAGACACAGTATATTCAAATCTAAGTCTGACTTCCAGTCTCCTACTCTGCTCATCATTCGCTTCTTAGGGTCCCGGGAAGGGCTTTTGAAAAACTTAAACTGGAATGCCTGGCTTCCTGTCTGTGGAGAGTCCAATAGGGGACCTGCTGGAGATCCAAGTAACTGGGCTGGCTGCCTCGCTGTGTGGTGCTGTCTGAGAACAGCTGGCCTTCAAGGCTGAGAAATCACAGCCCTGGGTCCTTCTCTCTGAGCCCTACCGTTTCAATGGAAGGGGAGGTGCCGTTTCCATCCCAGGTGCCTGGAAGTGCAGCTGAGGAGTCCATTATCCCATCAACAGCCTGCCAAAGAGATGCTCTGCTATTCTGTTCCTTCTCAACATTTCCTGGCAGCTGGTGCCCCCTTTATTCCTGCCTCTCTCAGTCTAAACGTGGGGTTTGGAAAGCACAGGGAGGAAGGGCGTGAATTCAGGGTTCAAGGTATAGGAGAGGAACTCCGACCCGGGTATGACCCACGTCTCCCGTATTCCTCTTCCCTGTTTAGAACCGAGAAGCAGAGGCCTGTGATAAGGAGGGAATTTTCTCATGCTTCCTTTCTTATCTTTGGCAGCTCCAGTTGCAGGATTGCAAAACCAGAGCAGGTTTTTCCAATTGCTTTGGGCAGCAGACTGAGTCCTCGGTGTCACAGGCCTGAGCTCTCCACTTCTTATATATATATATATATATATATTTTTTTTTTTAATTTTTATTTATTTTATTGTTGCTGCGTGTGGGCTTTCTCTAGTTGCGGCAAGGGGGGGCGACTCTTCACTGTGGTGTGCGGGCTTCTCACTGCGGTGGCTTCTCTTTTTGTGGAGCACGGGCTCTAGGCACGTGGGCTTCCGTAGTTGTGGCGCACGGGCTTCAGTAGTTGTGGCACCCGGGCTCAGTAGTTGTGGCTCGCGGGCTCTACAGCGCAGGCTCAGTAGTTGTGGCGCACGGGCTTAGTTGCTCCACGGCATGTGGGATCTTCCCGGACAGGGCTTGTCAACCGTGTCCCCTGCATTGGCAGGCGGATTCTTAACACTGCGCCACCAGGGAAGCCCCTCCACTTCTTGAAATCAGGGCCAGCTGTTGGACAGCTGGTGGCTGTGGAAGGAGGGGGTGTCAGCTGGCGTCTTGGAAGTATAAAACTCCACCAGCCTAACTGGCTTTATGCTCCTTTGAGCGCTGCAAAGAGAAGGCAGAAAGGGAAGCCTACCTTTTTTTCTTCAAAGCTTTTCTCTCAAGGAAATCTTTGTAACTGTAAATGAAGTGAGGATGACCTTTTAAGTAGTGAGTATATCAAAAGTTATACACCCCAAGGAGGATTAAACATATGAAACGCTATCGATGTAGTCATCTTGACCACATGCTTTTCTAAGTCTTTGCTGGCGTGTCTCTTCTGTAGTTGCATCTCTGCCCTCAGAAGGCATGTGTAAAAGCCCAGACGTTCATCACAGAGGAAGCAAATGAAGATTAGTATGTCAGTAACCGTAAGTGGGCTAAGTATCGTCGTTTCCAAAATATGACGGGATTACAAAGCAAAGCCCAACTATAAGCTGGGAAAAGAGACACACTTAAAACAAAGTGACTCACAGAGGTTGAACTTAAAGAATGGAAAAGGCATGGCAGGCAAATCTAAGTTAAAACAAAGTATGACTCTTCATCTTGGCGTCAGAGAAAGTTAAAGTCATGGCGAAGAGCATTAAATGAAATAAAGAAGGTGCTTTACTATTTTAAAGAGAACCACATTTAAAATAACAAATATATCCCGAGGTCCATGGGGCTGGGAAGATGGTTTTTCTTTTTGTTGTCTTTTCTTATCCAGCACTGTGGTGAAAACAAATTGGAATTTATTGAGAGACTTGAAAAACCAGGTGATTTCAAATTTTAAAACACTCCATATTTCTAGTTTTTCTTGTAAAATCAGAAAATCCGGCAATATTGGGCCTGAATTTTCATGTCGTATCAGTCGTCTAGGTGGGAATTGCCAAGCTATGTCCTGTGGCCAAATCCAGCTCACCACCCAGAGAAATCCACACCAAAGAAATCTATGCCAAGACCCATAACAACCAAACTCCAGAAAACTAAAGACAAAGAAAAACTTGAAAACAGCAGGAAAGCTTTAACACCTTAACTACAATTTCTTATTGGAAACCATGGAAGCCAGAAGGAAATGGCATAACAGTTTTCATATGCTGAAAGAAAAGAGCTGTAAACTCACTATTCTGCATCAAGGGAAAATATCCTTCAGGAAGGAAAGAAAAATCAAGACATTTTCAGATCAGGGAAAATTCAGAGAATCTGTCACCAGCAGACCTTCCATAAAGAGATCAGCAGAGTGGTTGAAAAAAACATGATTCAAAAATAGGTAAAAATAAATGAAACAAAAATATGATTCTTTGGAAAAATCAATATAATTGACAAATCTCTATCAAGGTTTTCAGAGAAAAAAAGAGAGAGAATTAAAAACCACCAATTACCAATACCAGAAATTAAACAGGAGATAACGATACAGACTCTGAAGACATCAAAAAAAAAAAAAAGTAAGAGAGTACTATAAACAACTCTACACACATAAATTCGACAACTTAGGTGAAATGGACCAATTCCTCAAAAGGCACCAAGTATCACAAAATATTAAATAGTTTGAATAGCTCTGTACCTCTTAAGTAAATTAAATTTGTAATTTAAAAAGTCCATAAAAAGAGGTCTTCAATTAGATGATCTTGCTGGAGATTAGTACCGAAGTTCTAAAGAAGAAATAACACCCATTCGACATAACCTCTTCCAGAAAACTATCAGAGGAAACACGTTAGATTTAAAAAAAAAACTGAGATGATTCATCAGCTTTCATTTTATGAAACCATGATACTCATAGTTGACTAATAAGACAACACAAGAAAGGAAAATTATAGGCCATTTTGTTTTTGCAAATACGTGTAAACAGTTTAAACAAAATAGGAGCAAATCAAATCCAGGGATGCTGAAGGATAACTTATCATGCATATTTACATTCAGGAATACAAATTTGTTTTAACATTTGGTCATCAAATAATATAATTCACCATGTTAACAGAATAAAGAATGAAAAACATAGAGTCGTATGAATTGATGCAGAATAAACATTTGATAAAATTCAATACCTAATTCGTGATGAGAACTCTTTACAACTTAGGAAGCAAAGAAACTTCTTTAATAAAGGTTATCTACAAAGAATTTATAGCAAGCATCGTACTTAATGGTAAATTATTGAAAGTTTTCCCCTGAGATCGGTAATGAACCAAGGATGCTTCCTATTACTGCCTCTATTCCATACTCTGTTGGAGGTCAGTGCAATAAAACAATGAAAAAACCCCATGAAAATTGGTAAAAAATGAATAAAACCATCATTGTTTTTAGAAGACATATATACATATACACACACACACACACACACACACAATTTACAGGTATGTAGAAAATTCAAAAGAATCTGCCAGTAAACAGTTCTAACTAATAAGTAAATTTAGCAAGGTTGTTGGATACAAAGTTAGTTTGTAAAATCAACTGTATTTCCACCTAGTATCAACAGACAATTAGAAAATAAAATCTAAAAAATGATATCTTTTTGCTAGCACCCAAAACAGAAAATAATAATCTAGGGATAGATCTAACCAAGATATTAATAGCTTTACATAGCAAATGACAAAACCACAATTGTGTTAGTTTTCTGGGTCTGCCATGACAAATTTCCAAAATGTGGGTTGCTTAAAACAAGCTTTTTTTTTTTTATAGATCTTTATTGGAGCATAATTGCTTCACAATACTGTGTTAGTTTCTGTTGCACAACATAGTGAATCAGCCATATGCATACACATGTCCCCATATCCCCTCCCTCTTGCGCGTATGTCCCCATATTCCCTCTTTTGTCTGTCTCCCTCCCACCCTCCCTATCCCACCCCTCTAGGTGGTCACAAAGCACCGAGATGATCTCCCTGTGCCATGTGGCTGCTTCCCACTAGCTATCTAGTTTACATTTGGTCGTGTATATACGTCCATGCCACTCTCTCACTTCGTCCCAGCTTACTCTTCCCCCTCCCCATGTCCTCAAGTCCATTCTCTACGTCTGCATCTTTATTCCTGTCCTGCCCCTACGTTCTTCAGAACTATTTTCTTCTTTTTTTTTTTTTGGCGGACCGGGGCACGAACCCGCGTCCCCTGCATCGGCAGGCGGGCCCTCAACCACTGCGCCACCAGGGAAGCCCCCATGTGTCTTTTTGAATCATGGTTTTCTCTGGTATACGCCCAGTAGTGCGATTGCTGGGTCATAAGGTAATTCTATTTGTAGTTCTTTAAGGAACCTCCATACTGTTCTCCATAGTGGCTGTTATCAGTTTACATTCCCACCAACAGTGCAGGAGGGTTTTCATTTCTCCACACCCTCTCCAGCATTTATTGTTTCTAGATTTTTTGATAATGGCCCTTCTGACCGGTGTGAGGTGATACCTCATTGTAGTTTTGATCAGCGTTTCTCTAATGATTAGTGATGCTGAGCATCTTTTCGTGAGCCTCTTGGCCATCTGTGTGTCTTCCTTGGTGAAATGTCTATTTAGGTCTTCCCCCCATCTTTTAATTGAATTGTTTGTTTTTTCTATATTGAGCTCCATGAGCTGTTTGTATATTTTGGAGATTAATCGTATGTCTGTTGTTTCATTTGCAAATATTTTCTCCTATTATGACGGTTGTCTTTTCGTCCTGTTTATGGTTTCCTTTGCTGTGCAAAAGCTTTAAAGTTTAATTAGGTCCCACTTGTTTATTTTCATTTTCATTTCCATTACTCTAGGAGGTGGTCAGAAAGGATCTTGCTGTGGTTTATGTCAAAGGATGTTTTTCTTATGTGTTCCTCTAAATGTTTTAAAGTGTCTGGTCTTACATTTAGGTCTTTAATCCATTTGGAGATTACTTTTGTGTATGGTGTTAGGTAGTGTTCTAATTTCATTCTTTTACATGTAGCTGTCCAGTTCTCCCAGCACCACTTATTGAAGAGGCTGTCTTTTCTCCGTTGTATGTTCTTGCCTCCTTTGTCATGAATCAGGTGACAATATGTGTGTGGGTTTATCTCTGGGCTTTCTATCCTGTACCACTGATCTCACACTACTATACACTACTATATGTAAACTAATAAGGACCTGCTGTATAGCACAGGGAACGCTACTCAACACTCAATATATGGGAAAAGAATCTAAAAGAGAATGGATACATGTATATGTATATGTATAACTGACTTACTGTGCTGTAGAGTAGAATCTAACACAACATTGTAAATCAACTCTACGTCAATAAAAATTAATTTTTAAAAAAAGAAACGCCATCATTTCCATGGGGTTCTGGACTGTGTCAATGTTAAAGCATCTCACTCGTGTCAGTCACTGTTGCGCTGATGCGGATCTATGTCCCTGGGCTTTGGAGCTCCTGCACTTAAGTTCTTTTTTTTTCTTCTTCATTTCATTTTACATTTTTTTATTTTAATTTTTTTTTTATCTGAAGATCCTTCAGTCACTTCTAAGGGGCTTACGTACCCACGACGCCCTGAACATTAAATATATAGTAGCGCGTTGATTCATTTCAATGACAACCCTTGTAATGGGATGGCCAAGGGATGTGTGGATCAGCCCTAATGGTTTCGGAAAGAGCCTTACGCTCAGGTTATCATTTTGTGAAGGAAGACAGCTGCCTGGCTCTGGCAGTTGTAGGAGGTACATATCAAGCAAGGATTTTTATCTTATCTTTGTCTGTATCATTTAATAAATATATATCGAGTACTTTCTAGGTTCTGGGGAATATGGAGATAAATAAAACACAAGCCGTGCCCTCAAAGAACGCTCAGTGTAGCCAGGGAGACGGACATGCGAACAAAGAGTTAAAATGCCATGTGATGGGGTTTATGAATGTAATGCAGAGAGAAACTATGAAGTCTGCTTATGGATCGAGGACAGCTTCACCATTTCTCCGAACGTAGAGATGTTTGAACCGAGCCCTGTAAGATACGTGGAGAGAACAGACTGTGCAAAGAAAGGATCAGAAAGACCAACATGTGTTTAGAGGACTCCAGTAATTAGGAAAGGCCAGGCACCGGGAATATTTGAGGGACTGTGTGAGAGGACAGAGATTGCATATGCGTATCTGGTTTAGGATGTGGGAGGAGGGAGAGAGTGGGGTGAATGTTACAGCTGGGAACGTATGTAGAAGGCTCTTAAAAACCTTTTTATAGAATTTGGACTTTATCTGTGAAAGACATGTTAAGCCTGGAAATAATATAAGCAGATTTGCTGTTTAGGAAGATCCCTCGAGAAGCAATTAGGAGGGTGGGTTAGAAGGTGGGGGCTTGTGAGCTCAGACAAGAAGGCGAATCAAACTGACTTAACTTGGAGATGAGTTGAATCCAAGAAACATTTGAGGAAGGACTCTCAGGCTGACACCCAGGTTGTAGGCACGGGTGAGGGGGTGCATGATGAGGGTATCCACTAAGCTGGGAAAGACAGGGAACAAGGTAGGGAATTCACACTTCGGACCATGTGGAAGGTGACATCTCTTCGCCAACAGACATTGTGATCTTCTTTTCTAGCTTAACGTCTGCTTCCCTTGTTCCTTTGTCCCACTAGCTCTGGTTCTAGTTTGTTCCATTCAGAAGTGACATCTTTTTACTTCTGGCTCTACTTGCCTCTAGTACAGATATTCCCTAGTTCTAATTGTTTTTGGTACTTAACTCCACAAGGGAAGAAATGTTTATTTTCTCTGCTGATGGACAGTCAGTAAACTCTGTTACAAGTTCCTGTGCTGAAAACCAGTGGTACCACTTTTCATTAGCCACCCTAATGTAGAGTGAAGGTATCAATTTTCCAGAATAGTGAATAAATGAACACACACACAGACAACTAGGCTTTGTTATCATCCATCTATCCATCCATCTCAGCAAACATTTATGGAGTGCCTTCAAGAAGCCATTACTGTAGACTCTTGGGGGAGACAATAAAAAAGCAAGTGAATGAAGAAATCCTATACTTTCAGATAGTGATAAGAGCTTTAAGAATAAATCGGGCCAGTAGGACAGAGAAATGGGGGATATGTTTTAGGTAGGTGATACCTGATGAGCAAGCAGAGATTGTCTGCCACCCAAGCAGAGATTTGGGAAAAGAGCAAGCATGTATGGGTGGTAAGCTGGTATGTCCAAGGAACAGCCAAAGGTCAGCAGAATTGGAACATGGTGAACAAGAGAGAGACAGCTGGAGGAGAAGGGGTGGGACCTGGGGGAGATCCCAGGGACCCTTGTAGGTCAAGAGAAGGAGCCTGGCTTTTACACTAAGAGTGAAGGGGGTCCTCTGTTGGATTCAAGCGGGAGAGAATGTGATCTGACTTAGGACTTGGAAGACCCATTCTAGTTATTGATCAGAGAATGGGTCTGAGGTGACAAGGATAGTGTTAGGGGGACCTGGTGGGGGACAGCGGGAAAGATGAACTAGCGCTAGTTTGCGTGTTTCTATTTAGAGAAATACAAAGTGAGACCATCAGTTGAGAGAGAGCGATGTGTACACCTGATAACAAGGGAAGTCATGACGGTTCAAACCAATAATTACAACAATGAAAGCGAAATGCCACATTCACCCAGCATGTTCCATGGGACTTCATTCTTCTCTACAGCCCTGCGATGTAAAAGGTTAGGATTGCTGAGTAACTTCTAATGACACCCTCTCAGTGGGTGGCACATCTGGAACTAGAACCCAGGCCTCTTTGCTGTCAAAACTGAGCCCCTACAGGCTTCATCTTACTAGTCAGTGAGTTTAAAGGCTGCATTTCTAAGTAGCCTCTAGGATTTATTTTTTCTTAATTGCCAAGTTCATTAACTGAGCGATCTCTTTCAACAGTGTGTTTCTATTTTCTGAGGGAGGACATGGCAGATTCTTTCCTGTGACACTAGTATGTTCTCCATCATCATTTTCATTTGCCCACGCAGTACGTAACCTCGGGGATACTTACCTCTTAAGCCCAGTAAGTGATCTTCAGCAGAGGAGTGCAAGTGTAGAGGGTTTAGCTTGAGGAGGAGCCTATGTGAATGTAACCTGTGATGATAACATGACTCTGTTTTGGAATCAGCAAGACTTTGAGGGCTCTGGTTGCCAGGAAGGAACTGTGTCTACACTTCAAATAAGAAAACAAGGTCACGTCGTGAGGGTGGCTTAAGTCCATTTAGGAGGAAGGGAAGGTGGCCGAGTTTTTCTGTTCTGTGGCTGTTCAGACCCCCTGTCCCTCCACTGTTCTGGCAGAAGATTGTACCAGCCTGGGAGGTAGGAAGAGGAGCCACTGTAAAACCATGTAGACGATGTGTTGACTTTCAGAATTGGTTGATGACATCAATCCAGGCTTCAGAAATAGTTGGTTGCAAAGGAAAATGGTTCAGCCAGAAACACCTACCATAGGACCCAGCAATCCCACTACTGGGCATACACCCTGAGAAAACCTTAATTCAAAAAGAGTCATGTACCCCAGTGTTCACTGCAGCTCTATTTACACTAGCCAGGACATGGAAGCAACCTAAGTTCCCATCGGCAGATGAGCGGATAAAGAAGATGTGGCACATATAGACAATGGAATATTACTCAGCCATGAAATCATTTTGACAAGATGTAAAGCCGTATAAAAAACACAACTTATTCCTTTAAAGGAAATAGGTGTTTATTTCTATTCCAATATTAGAATTGTATCAGGCTTTCATTACCAAGTGTAAAATAGATAGCTAGTGGGAAGCAGCCGCATAGCACAGGGAGATCAGCTCGGTACTTTGTGACCACCTAGAGGGGTGGGATAGGGAGGGTGGGAGGGAGATGCAAGAGGGAGGAGATATGGGGACATATGTATATGTATAGCTGATTCACTTTGTTGTACAACAGAAACCTACACAACATTGTGAAGCAATTATACTCCAATAAAGATGTATTAGAAAAAAAAAAGACCCAGTTCTACTAGCTGTGTAAACATGAGCAAATTATTTAACCTCTTTCGGTCCTGGTTTCCTGACCCACAAAATGGAAGTGATCCTAGCCCGTCTCTAACTCGTCATAGGATTAAATGAGACAATGCACCCAAAATACTCTGTGCAAATACCTAACAGAGAGTGAGCTCTCAATAGAAAGTAGCAACTACTCTTCATCTCCTCCTCCTCCCACCCCAGGGCATAAAAAAGCACAGCCGCTTTCTGAGCTTTGTCTACATCTCCAGTCTCTTTCTGTGAAGACAACTTCCCCATCCAGAACGTGCAAGAGAACCAGATCCCTTAATTCTCTGCCAGCCTCCATGGTAATCATGACATTGACCAAAAGACAAAAACTACAAAAGAACTATTGGAAGGGTGAGATCGGATCCATCCTGGATACCTTTAAAAGGCCAGTTGTCCGTCCGCATATCCTTGTGTTACTGTGCGTTACTCTCCAAGGGGAGAGCTGAGCTTCTCTGGAGGGACTGATGGCCCTGGACAGCTTGGTCAGTCACCCAGCAGCCCTTCTCCAAAAACATTGCACAGACATTCTGGGACTCACCATCTATGAAATTCAAGGGCAGATTCTCAGCTCTTCCAGGGATGCAGTGAGAGGGCTTTGCTTTCACCGGTTCTGGCTGTCCATGGAATATGCCTGGTGTTCTTCCCGCTGTGAAGAGAGAGTAAGATGTTTTCTTTTGGCTGTTTTCCCTCAACAGAGAAAACCCTGCAACGCCATTTTTTAGGGTGCGGAGCCTTAGTGCATCACCTGGAGACACATAGCTATTTGTACAAACAGCAGCAAACCCTGGACAGAGCTAGTGCCAGGATTTCAAGGTTCATTGCTCCTCACCCTGGTTCACCCTCCTGACACCAGTACGGTCGGACAGTTAATTGGAATATGGCTCCAGGGCAGAAGAGATCCTGCTTCCATTTCTTAACCGTGTTCTGTACCCAAATGCCCTTAAAGAGAAGTAAAAAGGTCTGAAAATGAGATCAAGCCAATAGGACGTTTTGAAGACAGCAAAGGGTACAGGATCAAAGAATCACAACTAAGTGATAAAGATTTTTTTAAAGAAACCTCCATAATCGTTTATCGTTGATCAAGTTTTTGCTGTGTTCTAGGCACTGTGCTAAGCACCTTACATGGATTTTCTCATCGCACCCTCTCTCAAAAACTCTTTGAGGGGTGCAGTGATCCTCCCCAGTTAAAACTGTGACAATGCCAAGGTTTTACTGGGGTTTAGCAGGTTACACAAGGGCATATAGTAAGTTTTTGGACGCTTCTCATTTCTTAAAAAAAAAGCACACACACACACACACAAAACAAAAAACAACAACGAAAACTATATCTGGGTAAGGTCAAGTTTTAGCAACCTTGAAGAGAAGAAAAAAACCCCCATAATCTCTACATTTCTTGGATTGCCTTTGCAGTAGAAGGGTGTTACGGGCTGGCTGAAAGAATACGATCAGACTGATTCACTTTGTTATACAGCAGCAACTAGCACACCATCGCGAAGCAATTATACTCCAATAAAGATGTTTTAAAAAACGAACAAAAAAACTCTCCTTCCTTCCTTCCTTCCTTCCGTCCTTCCGTCCCTCCTGGCAAGATGTTGAAGATAGAAACATTGCCCCTCTGTCCATCCATTTGCCATAAATTATCAACTTTCTTTGGTCACAAACACCTGACACGGTGCCTGGTATGAGTTTGGGTGATGATATGTAACCGCAGCTTAAAAATACTTGTTAAAACAGGAACGTACCCTTTGCAAGGCTTGACTGAAATATGTAAAGGAACAGCATTGCCAGCCACCAATGCAATACCGAGGGAACGAATCTGGTTAATGTAGGTGTCACACTCAGGCAGTTATCCTGAATGTCTCTAGACGTAGAAGTTACTAGTCCTGTCAGTGATATGGCTTTTTTTTTTTTTTTTTTTCCGTGGGGTGGATGTGTGAGTTTGGGGGATTGGTTGGTTCTTAAAAGAATATATCTGATCCACAGAAAAGGGCTGATTCTATCAGGTTCCCTCGCCCTTCTAAGTTTAGGGCTTGTAATTGTTTAAAGAAGAACTAAGATGATTATCCCGATACCAAATGTCTGCAAGAGCCACAAAGTGAAGACAAATCTTGTCGTTGGTCCCAAAGCTCGGGAAGAAGCTAGAAAGAACGGCCCGGCATGGGGTGATCACCCTAGCCCAGCATTTTAACTCCTTCTAAGTCAGTATATTTTTCTGAGATGATCCAGGACACTTCTACAGAGTTGGAAAACGAACATTACATTCAACAACAAATGGCGGCACATAGGGGCATTGCTGTAAGGTCTTTGTCCCCCAAAGACTTCAGACTAAGTATGTGCTTTTTCTTAGCTCCTCTGACTATGAAAGGCTACCAGGGGTGGTGTAGGAACTTCAGTTATGGGGCAAAGCTACCCGCTCTTCTGGACAAATGAAAGCGATGAGAAGTATGTTCCCAGAAGAAAGTGGAAGCTTTTATCATTGTAGAAAAAAGAATTACCGTCTCGGGGTTACGGCTTTGTTTTGGAGAGAGATGAAGAACTGGGTGGTGTTTCAGGGCTCTCCTGGTAATCAAGCTTTCCAGCGACTGAAGGACACACTTCCAAAGGGCTGGAAATGGAAGGTCCCCGGTGACGCCAACAGTGGGACAGCAGGAGGTGGCCTTGAGTGGAGATGTCTGGTGCTTTGGAAGGGATGCGATGGGGCCCATCAGAAGGAGGAGAGAGTGGCATTTGATCTACTTTCTGCTCCATAATCTCAAGCTTGGAAAACTGCCATGGTACTTGGCTTTTGTCAACCATCAGGATGCTGTGGGATACCACAAAAATCTCACTGTCTCTAAGAAGAATTCTGTGAACTCTGGAATTCCCCAGCATAGCAAAGTGGAGGTCATTGCCTACACACCCACCCCTAGGCTACAAAGAGATTATAATCTTATACAGCATTTCCAAAAGGGTATTTCAAGGAATATGATCGCAGTGATGTCAACAGAGGGGTACTGTGGGGAAAAATCATCTATGTTTAAGGAAGTTTGGAAAATATGTGGTTAAATGAGATAAACCATTTCTTTTCTACGTGATTTCTCAGGGCTTTTCATCTGCTCTCCTGAATTGTGTATCTCTAAGAGGGAGACTCTGTGTATATTTCAAAAGTCAGGTTTCAACGTAAAACGTAGGTGCCACTTCTCCTTACTTCTGGGTTATACCAGTAACAGAATATCATTGGCACATGGCTTAAAGCTGCAGAAACAGGCGTGGATTTGTGTACTTGTGTGAATGTGTATACTCCAGAAAAGAACCAAACCAGTGCCTTGTATACAAGGATAGGATTATTGGCGAGGTATATGGGGATGAGGATGGGGTCCTGGGGAGAAAGAGGTTCTTTGCGGCAGAGATTTAGAAAAGTCAGCACCCCTGATTGAAGGTCAAGGGTCCATGATTCTAATTCTGAATCCCTGGATGACCTTTGCAGGGTCACTCGGCCTATCTGGTTGTTTCCCCATACACAAAGCAGAAATTTGAAAAATAAGGGCATTACGGGCTTATGAAAGATTACAAGGATTAAACAAGCCCATGCTGTTAAAATGTTTTGAGCCCTGTGGTCAAGTACAGGGGCTAACGGCAGGGTATGGTCCTGGCCACCAGCAGGAATACCTGAGGGCTTTGCCGGCGGGCGCGGAGTCTGTTCCGCCAGGACTGCGGGCAGCTGACGTCCTGGGGTCAGGGTGAGTCCCACCCTGTGTGCAGCGACAAGCAGGGAGGCACTGCCGCGCCCGGGGGCTGTAGTGGCTTACCTCCCCAAAAGACAGCCCTGAAAACGGGAAAAGAAGGAAAACCTAGAATAATGAGCAGGTGGCCTGTCTCCCGTTGCAGCCAGAGGCAAGACAGAATGGCCCAGCCAACCTTCAACCAATAGGGCACCGTCCTTTTCTATTAGCCTAGGGCTTTTATGGGAGCGCCCAAGCGGTTATCTGCTTGGAGACCCCTGAATCCTAGCAAAGACGTGGGACTCCCAAGACAGGGTACGTCCAAGAGTAATTTTTTGTGTTGGTGGTGATAGCAAGCTTGCGTACACTGGGCGTGTAGCAGCGTCCGGTGGCCAAGCTGTCTGCTTCCTCTCTCCCAGCGCTGAGTCACTGGGCTGTCGGGAGGTCTGGCTTGAAAAGCCCGTGAGGCCTGGCCTGCCGCGGGGAAGCGTGGCTCTTTGGAGTAGAGCAAGAGCGCCGCCCTGAGCGGTACGTGAGCACTGCAGCCCCTGCTTGAAGCAGTTCCGAGATGGAGCCCACGAGGCCGCCCTCGGAAGCCTCAGCACTCATTGGAAATCTGAAATTCGAAATTGCCATTTTGATTTCCATCATCAGTTTGGGGCTCCTGGTTAATGACGTCCGCTCTTGCGACTTGGATTACCCTGATTCAAAAACTGATCAGATCCCTGGGCCAGTTCCCGACAGCAAAGGACAGGCTGAATCAAGCCACACCCACGTGTGAAGCGCTCTTTCGCGGGGCCTCTAGCAAGCTGGCCTGTCCCGGTGACTTGTCCCCGTCTGGCCTCTTGCCTTCTCTCCAGCCTCTGACTTTGCTCATGTTACCGTGAAGCAAACAAATGTTTGCCTATTTACATTCTGTACCGAATACTCTACCCTAATATGAACCCGGTCATGCAGGGCAAGAAATCAGTAAGTTGTGACGTTCTCAGCAAAGACAAGTCAGTGGACGGGCGATGGTGGTACGCAGGAATGTTAGCTACTGGATATTCATTTTTAGCCTAAGCTTGCATCAGAGGGGCTGTGTAGCTCTCCTCTGCTTGAAGGGACCACAGTGCCTTCGTAAGAACTCAGAAGGCCCGGATTGAATCTCAGCTCTACTAATTTATTCATTCAGTCTCAAGGGAGCACCTGCCTCGTGTCAGCTTCTGTTCTTCGTGTTGAGGACTTATCAGCTAATAGAAAAGAAAAACTCCCTCTGCCCTCATGGAGCTTATGTTATAGCAGGAGAAGGCCAACGGTGAGCATTGTAAGTAAGAAAATTATTGTATGACAAGGCGATGAGGTCGGGGGGGAGGATGAGGTTGCAATGCTCAATAGGGCGGACAGGGCAGGAGTCTTTAAGAAGATGGCATTTGGGCAAAGACCTGAGGAGGTGAGATGACAAACCATGAGACATTCAGGGCAAGAGTTTTCCAGGCGCAGAGAACAGTGTGTGCAAAGGCCCTGAGGTAAGACAGTGTCTGATGTGACATCAGGGAGGCTGGAATGGAGGAGTGTGCAAAGGCCCTGAGGTAAGACACTGTCTGATGTGACATCAGGGAGGCTGGAATGGAGGAACTGAGTGATTAGGGGTGGGGAGAAATTTGTAGGGTTTAAGGCCAAGGAGGTATTAGGGGCTGACTGTATAGGGTTTATAGACCCTTGTAAGGGGAACTTTGGCTTTTACCCCGAGGGAGATGGGGAGCCGTCGAAGTGGGGGTAGCAGGATCTGACCTGGCACTTGTGACGAGATGAGAACTGGTTGCGGGGAGGGGGAGAGGATGGAATCAGGGAGACCAGTCAGGACCACAAGAGTTCCAGGAAGAGATGACCGTGTCTCAGACCAGGACGATGACGCAGAAGTGGGGGAAAGTGCTCAGATTCTAGATGCATCTCGGAGGCGAAGCCACCTGCGTCTCTGAAACACTGAATATGGGGGATGAGAGAAAAAGCAGAGCTGAGTACGGCTCCGAGGATCTTGAGGCAAAGATCCTGAAGGATGGAGCTTCCTTTAGTGGAAATGGGCAAGAGTGTCTTTGGAGCAAGTTTGAGGGAGCAAACTCAGAAGTTTAGCTTTTTACATGTGATTTTGAGATCTTGAGAAGGCAGTTTGCTATGTATGTCTGGAGTTTGGGAGAAAAGCCCTGATTTAGAGATAAAAATGGGGGAGATGTCAGTATATTGCTGACATGTAAAACTATGAGCTTAGATAAAATTACCAAGGGAATGACCACAAGGAGAGGCAACATATGGAAAAGAAGATTCTAGAACAGAGGTTCTCGGATAAGAGGGGTCTCACCAGTCACTAATGAGGAGGCTCAGGAGTTCACGGGAGAACTTGAGGATGGCCAGTCAGCGTCAATGGTACTGTTCGTGCCTATAACTGCAAGGGAACGTACATAGGTGCCTTAACTGTCGGGGGCGCTTTTTTGTCTAACTGCAGCCTACTTCCCTAAGGCTCAGTTTTCTTATCTATGAAATGGGTATAAGTATAATAACTCATAAAGTTATTGTAGTCATTGAGTAAGAAGGTATAAGCAGGGTCTTTAGCACAGTTCCCAGCACGAAATACGTGCTGAGAAATGTCAGCTCAATAAAAGAGTTTATAGTATCATTTGAGTCAAGATTCTGCTGTGCCCATAGTGGGAGAAACCAAGAAAATGGTTCTCTTAGTAGATTCTGTCTTAGCCTGGCTTATTCTGTTTGAACTTCTGTAGGTTATAGAAAAACAGATACAACATTTGCTATGAGAGATGGGACAAAAACACAAAATATTTAAAGAAAACCCCACACAATATAATAGATATATTTTCAGCAAATATACTGAGGTACTAAAAGATCTAAAGAAATTTTGAGCAAGAAGTGATGATGATGATGATACAGATGGTGAAACATTTTTTTTTGATGATGAAACTTTTGATAACAGTTAACTTTAGAGAGCATTTAGTACGTGTCAGATACTGTTTTAAGTATCATATTAACTTAATTCTCACATCAACTCTTTGAGGAAGGTATTAATATTATGCTTATGTTATAGTTGAGGACAATGAAACACAGAGAGGTTAAGTGACTTGTCCAAGGTCACCCAGCTAGGAAGTGGCAGAGCTGGGGTGAATGGAGTCTGACTCCAGGATCCTGGGAATCACAAGGGTGGACCCTTGGCATTTGAAGTCATTCTTCTTTTTAAAGAATTTTATTGAAGTAGAGTTGATTTACGGTGCTGCGTTACTTTCTGCTGGACGACAAAGTGATTCAGTTATACATATATATACATTCTTTTTTATATTCTTTTCCATTATGGTTTATCACAGGATGTTGAATAGAGTTCCCTGTGCTACACAGTAGGACCTTGTTGTTTATCCATTCTCTATATAATAGTTTGCCTCTGCTAACCCCAAACTCCCCATCCATCCCTCCCCACTCCCTTCTGCTTGGCAACCACGAGTCTGTTCTCTGTGTCTGTGAGTCTGTTTCTGTTTCGTAGATAGTTCATTTGTGTCATATTTTAGATTCCACGTATAAGGGATATCATTTGGTGTTTGTCTTTCTCTTTCTGACTTACTTCGCTTTGTATGATCATCTCTAGTTGCATCCATGTTGCTGCAAATGGCATTCTTTCGTTCTTTTTTATGGCTGAGTAATATTCCATTGTATACATGTACCACCTCTTCTTTATCCATTCATCTGTCAATGGGCATTTAGGTTGTCTCCATGTCTTGGCTGCTGCAAATAGTGCTGCTGTGAACATTGGGAAGAGAGGAAAGAAGAGGCTACTTCTGTCAGTATAGGGCATTTGCTCAAAGCTGGAGAGGGCATAACCACATGCTCAGGGAATGAGGATATTCCCATTTGCCTTAGTGGGGGGTTTGCAAAGCAATGCCAGGGATGATAAGGTTATGCCAGGATGTAGAGGGCTTCATGGTCTGAGGTCAAGTGGTTTGGCCTTAATCTGATGGCCTGTGGGAAGCACAGACTTAGGCTGTAGTAAGATTAATTTGAAAGGGGTTATATCAATGGCTTGAAGGAGCGTAGAGGTAAAAAGACTTGCTGTAGAGCTATTTTTATCAACTGCAAATTATATGACCTAATTTAGAAGCAGGACTGCAAAATCACGGCTGCCGCCGTTCGCACTGTGCCTCAGACGTGGCTCTATGTCGTGACCTGTTTGGGGGGTGGAGTGAAACTGAGAAAAGCAGGACTTGGAGTCACACGGACGGACCTATGCTGGATCACTGTCCTTCGCAACTGACAGGCCAGGAGGCCCTGGGCAAATTCCTTAAATGCGTATGTTGGTTTCCTTACAGGATTGTTTGAGGATTGAATAAAATGGTAGAAACAAGATTGCCCACCGGCTATATTAACCTCATTGTCAAAGAAGAAAAGAACGAGCACTTCCTTTAAAAAAGATGTTCTTTGCTTGTAAATGATCACCTGTTAAACTCTGATTTTCATTTGCCCCCAGTATTTCTCCTTGCCTAAAATGTTTTCAACATTTCACACGTGTTAATTAGGCAAAGTAGCTACAACCAAGGAGGGCAGAAACTAGGAAAACCTTAGGGTTCTGTATTGACCACAGATGTCCGCTGGAAAGGAGAAACCATCGGTGATACACTTGAGTGCTGCCAGAATTCTTTTCTTTAGCTTCCCTGGGCTAGAGTTGAGGTGGCACATTAAGGAAACGTGGAGACGGTGTGAGAGCAGGGGTGTGGTGAGAAAAGAGAGTAACCCGTAGGAAGCTGCAGGGTGATGTTCACAGTGAGAGTTGGGAATTCAAATTCTCATAAGGCCGAGCAACGACCACAATCTCCCCTTCAGGTAAGGCAGTGTGCTGGCCCATTCCTGGATGAGAATTCTCTCACCCTCTGTGGGATGCCTGCCTCATACCTGAAGCCAGCAGAGGGTTAGATTTCAAGTCTGAAGGAGAAGACCTTCTTGAGAAGGAACTCTGGTGGTCCCAGTACTTACAGCCTGGTAGCTGAGACGGAGCCTTTTGGAGCTCTTGGAGAGTAGACATTTTAGGGGGAATAAAGTGGAAAATGTACTTGGGGGAACATTGTTCCAGAGCACCCCTTCAACTTTCAGATCCTGGGTGTGTTTTTTTTCAGAATCCTAACGAGAAAAGCAAACAGTACTTCTAAGCACTCCAAACACCCTGGGTCTAAGTCCTCTGAGACGTTTCCTTTCACTGTAGTCATAGCTAGATGAAGAAAAAGGCCAGCAAAGTTATCATAGGTTAAATGAGTGTATCTACCCTTTAAAATATTTGGAGTTGCCCAAGTTCCTGGACACAGGTGGGGACGCGATCAGACTGGCAGAAACTTCTTTGGGAAAGTCTAAAAGTACCTTAAATACACAACATGACAAGGCTTACTGAGTTGCAGGTGGCAATGGGTCTTCTTTGTAGGGAGTCCGAGATAAGGTCATTGAATTTCAACTTGGCCTTTTCACTTCCACCCCTCAAATGTCTGACTTTGTCACACTGCAGGCTAGTAGCAATTTATGACCAGAAATCCCCTGCCCTTTCGGTCAGCATGGACAGAAGCAACCATGGACATCTCCTTGATTGCAGATAGATTTTCCCATAGCAGAGTGGAAACGGATCGGCAAGACCAGGTCCAGCATCCTTGCGTGAAACCTGAAGTGAAATTTCTCCCCGACTTGTATGGAAATGGGCACTTGCATCTGGTCGACGACACTTTAATAGTTAATTAGTTAATTAATTAATTATTTGGTTGCCCCGGGTCTTAGTTACCACACGTGAACTCTTAGTTGCGGCACGTGGGCTCCTTAGTTGTGGCATGCAAACTCTTAGTTGCGGCATGTGGGATCTAGTTCCCTGACCAGGGATCGAACCCGGGCCCCCTGCATTGGGAGAGCGGAGTCTTAGCCACTGGACCACCAGGGAAGCCCCTAGACGACACTTTAGATTGAGCTGCTCAGGAGAGAGGGGATGGTATCTCCTCTCCCAACAGCATATGACAAGTAAGTCTCCGCAAGGGTCTGTGATCACTTTCAGTGGAACTGTAAGTGCTTAAAAAAACCAGAAGGAGGAGAGTAGGTTTCTGGGGCACGGTGCTTAATCCCTTTCTTTTTTTAACTTAAAGTAGCAAAATAAAGGGAACCAAATCCTTGCAGAAGAATTCTCTGTGGAAGATGAAGGTCAAGTGGAAAGGGAAATGTAGCTAGTTTATAATTTACTACTCGTGAGGGTAAAGCAAATTGCATTTCTCCAAGATCTGCTTAACCCTCCACAGAATTCAGCCAGAGAAACCCGTCTGCAAATCCCCAGACGACGATTACCGCACATAATTCTCCCTCTTGCTCTCTTCCAAACCGGAAGCGCAATATCCCACAACGGTGACCGAGAAATATTTAAAGTAGTTATGTTTAGTACGGAAAACATACAAAGAAGTTATTTTCAAATTTAAAGTTCTAGGAAGGCATCAAACAGGAGAACATGATGAATTTCTTTTTTTACTGTTTGTGCTACGAATTTTTAAGGCTGAAAGAGCCTTTAAAAGCCACCCCAGCCCACGCGTTCTCACTGTACAGAGAAGAAATAAAGATCCAACTCTGGGGGGAAGAGTGATCAATACAGCAAGAATTCTGCCAGGTTTAGTGGAGACAGAATATTACAATACTCAGGCTAGAATCCAGCTCTTCCGAGACCAGTGGGTTGATTCAGTTCCTAAATGGTTTACGGGGAAGCTGATTTTGCTGTTGTCATAGCTACAATTGTGCTCTCACTTCCCGGAACTCAGATACTGATTATGGGCAAAGCTGAGAAGGATGGTAAAGATGGGTCCTCAGCAACTCAAGGACCTACTGATTCAGTGCCCCCTCTCTGCTCTCAAGTCATGGAGTTGTTTACGTTGTCACATAGCAACCACGCATTGGGTCCGGGTTAAGGCCCATCTCTCCTGGTTCTGGGAAACTGTCATCGACGGCACAAAACCCTCACATACCTGCTTCTTTATGAGCAATGTTTTCTGTGTTGTGTTCTTTAGAATGCTAGTTCCTGAGGGTTCCTTGTTAGATGGTCCTCTACGTAAATATTCTTTGGCCCATGAAGTTTGAAACTTTTGATGTGAAGCAAATTGAATCTGCTGAAATCTTTATTTACTTCCAAATGTCTCAGATCCTTCATAAGCTCATATGCATTTTACCTCTCCTAGAAGGCAAATACAAAACAGAGTATTTCCCAAACTTGTTGGAGTACAGACACCTTTTTTTGCCAGGCGTCTTGAAGGACTGGTGTCCCAAGGAACATACTTTGGGAAAGGCTGTATTACTTCAGTCTGTACCTTAAGACCAAGTTCTCCTGGGAGCTATCTATTCCTGAAAAAAACAGCTTAAGGGCTTCCCTGGTGGCGCAGTGGTTGAGAGTCCGCCTGCCGATGCAGGGGACGCGGGTTCGTGCCCCGGTCCGGGAAGATCCCACCTGCCGCGGAGCGGCTGGGCCCGTGAGCCGTGGCCGCTGAGCCTGCGCGTCCGGAGCCTGTGCTCTGCAACGGGAGGGGCCGCAACGGTGAGAGGCCCGCGTACCGCAAAAAGCAAAACAACAACAACAACGACAAAACCAGCTCAAAATGCGGTTTTCATATAAAATTTTGTTAAACAGCAAATACACAAAGTTCAAGGATTTACCTTGTGACAAATCAGGTACATATTTAAGCTTATGTATGAATGTGTCTTGACGTCATGCTCCTTTTAAAAACATCTATTTTTTTGTTTCCTTTAAATCTTGTATTTTATTTTTTAGAAAAATTTAAAAATATATTTATTTTATTGAAGTAGAGTTGATTTACAATGTTGTGCTCATTTCTACTGTACAGCAAAGTGATTCAGTTATAAATATACACATTCTTTTTCATTTTCTTTTCCATTATGGTTTATCACAGGATATTGGATATAGTTCCCTGTGCTACACAGTAGGACCTTGTTGTTTCTCCATCCCGTATATAAAGGTTTCCATCTGCTAACCCCAAACTCCCACTCCTTCCCTACCCCCTCCCCCTCCCCCTTGGCAACCACAAGTCTATTCTCTATGTCCGTGAGTCTGTTTGTGTTTTGTAAATAAGTTCATTTGCGGCCTCTCCCGTTGCGGAGCACAGGCTCCGGACGCGCAGGCTCAGCGGCCGTGGCTCACGGGCCCAGCCGCTCCGCGGCATGTGGGATCTTCCCGGACAAGGGATCGAACCCGTGTCCCCTGCATCGGCAGGCGGACTCTCAACCACTGCGCCACCAGGGAAGTCCCTGGAAGTGTGTCTTTCATATCAGCTTTCTGTGTCTAGAATGGAAACCACCAGATGGGATGTTTCAAGTTATCTGAAAGACATCATGTTTCAGCAGCAGCTGTAAGTGTGCATGACGAGTCCAACCTAGTTCAGATTCCAAAAGTGCTGGTGAATATTGTTCTGGTGAAGGCGGCTGGTCCCTTAAGAATGAAGAATATTCAGGGGTCCTGTTCTCCTTTACTCTCTTATCCAGAGGGGCACTGAACAGAGTTTTCAGGGCATCCCAGCATCCAGAGCTACATTGAGGCTGCTACTCAAGGACTGGAGCCCTTCACGTGGCGTCTTAGGACTCAGGAGTCTCAGGCTCAGCTCCTGAAAATTTTGGTCTTCCACGAAGCTTTGGATTTGAAATCCTGGTTTTCTCTCTCCCTTTCTCTCAATCTCTGTTCATCAGAGTCACAGAAGTAGTTTTAAGTGTGTTCAGACAACTAAAAACCAAGTGGCTTATACATCTGATGATTCTGGCAGCTAAGAGCATTTCAGAAAGGCTCTGATTCGAGCCCCCTTTCCCGAGGGTAAAGCTACGTGACAGCATGATGAGTAATTGCTCTTCAGTGGAAAGAGGTGCTTCCAAAGAAATAAACATTGAACTTTTCAAACTGCCCCATGGTTTAATGTGAAGGTAGTTCAAGCTGCCCCCTCCCAAGAGGCCCCGTTTAAATTCTGGGGAGATGGACGTTTCCTATCCTGCTACCCTGATGGCACGGACTCGGTGCCACCCTAAAAGCAAGTAAGGCATCTGCCGAGTTGGTGTCCACATTTGACCAGAAGATGGCACAATCGGAAAGCCTATTTCCTCATTTCAGTAGAAGCAAGGCGTTTCTGTTGTTCACATTGAGGTCAAAGGTCCAAAGCAGAACTGGAAGAAGACCAAATATTGTAAAAGGCCAAAATTCATATCCTGAAGATTCTTGCTGTCCTTGGATGTTTCTCTGGGAGGGCTTGGGGGAAAAAAGCAGACAAAAGAAATCTCGTATGTACATTCTGGGAATTTTAAAGACAATTTCCCATGTTCCTTTAGAGAAAGGTACAGAATGGTGTAAAGAACAAGTTGGGGTACAGATGGGGAGAAGAAACTCTTCATCCCTCTTTTAGGAGAGCGCTTCATGATTCCAGTTCCATGACCTTTCTTGCTGCCCTGAAGGAACAGAAACTTCCTGGCTTCTACAGACAGACCGCTTGACAATTCTTATTCTCGTGGAATTTGAGAATTGGAAAGGAGTTTTGAGAACATTTTGTCCAAGCTTTACCCAGCACAGCAATCGATCTCTTTAGTAGACAGTAGAAACTCTGCCTATTTGCAGACCTCACGAAGGTGGATACCATTACCAAGAAACTCCAACATATATGCTTTTTAAAGAAGTCCTATTGCTGACTTGGGTGGAATGCACGTCTCCCCGGCAGTTTATTCCTTAATGTATACAGTCGGTCATTCCTTCTTTATTTATTTTATTTATTAAGAGTCTACCATGTGCTCAGATAATGTACTTTAGTTTAAAGTCCTATTGATAAGCTCAGCAAATTCTTCTCTCTTCAAGTTACACTACTTTCCTTGATCCTAACCTTGGCACTTTTTCCATTGTTCCATCTACTTATATCACTGACATGTGTACAGTCTCAACATATTACTTTTATTACACATGCAATGAATTAGTTGGGTTTCTCCTTACCTTAGTTAGATGCATGAAAGCCATGTGTTTGTTTTTTGTTTGTTTGCTGGAAAAATCATGTGGGTGGAAAAGGCTGTAGAGCCTGTTTCAAACACAGGAAAATGTTGACGTGTTTTACTCTGTTTCCACCAATGAAGAAGAAGAAAGTGTGGCTTAAAGTGATTTAATTACACCAGGGAAAATTTTTTTATCATGATTGAAGGTAATCAGTCCCTAGAGGAGTCTGTCCACTTTAGGCTGAAAGGAGCCTAAAAAGTAAAGCCTTTAAGAGAAATTGATACTGATGATGATGGTATTCTTTTCAATAGAAGTCTTTTAAAGTAGGTGAAATTCTTTTCAACTTAACTAATGTTTCCTACAAATGTGTTCCATGGAACTTTATCAAATTAGATTCTCCACAAAAGACTTGTCTGTTATATGCCCTTCTGAGAGATTTATAATGTACTGTCAAGAAGCCAATATAACATTGTTTAACCCATTGTTTTCCAATCTTTTTTGCTTTTAATTTTATTTTTTTAATTGAAGTATAGTTGATTTACAAAGTTATGTTAGTTTCAGGTGTACAGCAAAGTGATTCAGTTATATATACATATTCTTTTTCAGATTCTTTTCCATTATAGGTCATTACAAGATATTGACTATAGTTCCCTGTGCTGTACAGTAGGTCCTTGTTGATGATCTATTTTATACATTGTAGAGTGTGCAGCTTAAGCCCAAACTCCTAATTTATCCCTCCCCCCTCTTTCCCCTATGGTAACCATAAGTTTGTTTTCTAAGTCTGTGAGTCTGTTTCTGTTTTGTAAATAAGTTCATTTGTATCATTTTTTAAAAGATTCTACATGTAAGAGATAGCATATGGTATTTGTCTTTCTCTTTCTGACTTACTTCACGCAGTGTGACAATCTCTAGGTCCATCCATGTTTCTGCAAATGGCATTATTTCGTTCCTTTTTATGGCTGAGTAATATTCCATTGTGTGTATGCACCACATCTTCTTCATCCATTCGTCCACTGATGGACACTTAGGTTGCTTCCATATCTTGGCTATTGTAAATAGTGCCGCTATGAACATTGGGGTGTATGTATCTTTTCGAATTAGAGTTTTCATCTTTTCTGGATATATGCCTAGGAGTGGGATTGCTGGATCATATGGCAACTCTGTTTTTAGTTTTTTGAGGAAGCTCCATACAGTTTTCTGTAGTGGCTGCACCAATTTACGTTCCCACCAACAGTGTAGGAGGGTTCCCTTTTCTCCACACCCTCTCCAGCATTTGTTATTTATAGACTTTTCAATGATGGCTGTTCCATCTGGCTTGAGGTGGTACCTCATAGTTTTGATTTGCATTTCTCTAATAATTAATGATGTTGAGCAGTTTTTCATGTGCCTATTGGCCATCTGTATGTCTTCTTTGGAGAAATGTCTATTTAGCTCTTCTGCCCATTTTTTGATTGGGTTGTTTGCCTTTTGATATTGAGCTGTATGAGCTGTTTGTATATTTTGGAAATTATTCCCTTGTCGGTGGCATCATTTGCAAATATTTTCTCCCATTATGTAGGGTGTCTGTTCATTTTGTTTATGGTTTCTTTGCTGTGCGTACATTGGTTTCCAATCTTGACTTCTTCCTTCTTAGACATATGCTATTTGCAAAATTCTTCAGCAAAAATGAAAGAGGCTAAAAATGTCTCTTTCCTTCTTGTAATCTGTGTCTGAGATGCAGATATTAAATGAGGCCTCAGGATTCTCTATTACAACAATAATCATAAAGGTCAATATAAGCCTTGCCCACTCTCTGCAGATTTTTAGTGCCTTAGATATCTAAAGCACATTCATGGAGTTCTCGCCCGGCCATGGAGGCTCTATCCTCTAAGTTTGGCCAGCATAGTCAAGGAAGCTACCTCTTTGGGGAAAGCCACCTGAGCTGAGGGACGTGTTCCTTCCACCCCAGAAACTCTGCTTTGGTCCCTCTGCAGAAGGTGGGGCTGTGACCACCCAGCCCCAAGCCCCGGGGATCCCACACTCCCCAACACTCATGACGTTTTTAACTCACGCACCTGGCCCAGAGTCATGCCAAAGGAAAAGTGGAGTTTCCGTTCCAGTCTGCATCACCTTTGCTGTGGCGAACTCTGTTGTTTCACTCTGCTTCTCCCTTGAGGGGTCCCACCAGGCAGGATCTTGTAGTCCTGTGATCTGTCTTTACAGGAATAAGAGGCAGCTGGGGCAGTGCACTTTGGGAGACTTAGTCTGTTTAGGGCGGATCTCTCAGTTTCCCAGGTCTTCACCCCTGCCTACCGTGTCCTAGTCCCGAGACCACAGACTCAGTCCCTGACCCCCCGCCCAGGACCAGAGCCCAGATCTGCCCATCGCTGATATGAAAGGTTTTTTCTTGAGCATTCACACAGTGCTGGACCCAGGTCTCCCTGCTGCTAAGCCACGGTCGGGGGCTCTATGCCAGGAACGCTACTGGGCTGAGTCTAATCTCGAACTTAACACTGCACTTAGTAGAGAGGAGCTTCCAGGTGCCCCCCCTCAAAATTGGGCAGCCTGCTCCCTGAGTCTTTCCTAAACAGCATCAGTTACTTGACCAGGATCTTGCCTGATCTTTTACCCTAGAAGACAGTGACATGCAGTCGGACCCACGGAGCACACTCAGCACTTACGAGATGGTAAAGCATGGAGGTTATTACGTGGACCCTGGGACCAGACCGCTTTACTTCTGGTCCCACCTCCGACGCTCAATAGTCAGTGACCTCTGGTAAGTCACCTAGGCTTCCCAAGCTTGGATGTCCTCATTGTGAGTACACAACAGCAAACTCATGCAATAGGGTGGTCTACAGGATAGGGTAACTGTGAAGATTAAATTAAATATTACACTTTAGCACAGTACCTTAACACAAAACAGGTTCTCAATAAATCAAAAGAGAGGATGCGTCAAAGAAAGAGGTAGTGGCACCCCGAATTCTAATGCCTGGGGTCTGAGCTCCCTGGAAACAGGTTTCCTGTCAAGAACATTAAGTGCCATCCTATCATTAGACCAGCGTTTCTCCACAGTGGATGCATTGCTCTTTTGACCTGGCTAATTCTTCGGTGTGGTGGCTATTCCGTTTAGGGGTGTCACTGGCCTCTATGTACTAGTTGCCAGCAGCACCGCCCTTCCCCAAGTGGTGATAAGAAAAACTATTTCCAGACATTTCCAAATGTTCCCCAGGGGACAAAGCCCTCCCAGTTGGCAGCCACTTCATTAGAGCAGAAACAGATTGCTGAGACCCAAACAACTCGAAGGCATGATGGTATATCCAGCTGAGCATTTGCTTCTAAGCAGCACTGTGGTTTGTCATCGTTTTTTGTTTGTTCTTTAACTGCCACGATACTGAAAGACACTCGGTCGCATATCAGCATAAGAACCTGTGTTACTAAGAAAACGAAATGTTTATTTAATAATAACAATAAAAGTAAATATTGAGTCAGAATTAAAAAAATATGTGATAGTGTGAATTGATCCTAGAATTACAAAATAGAGGTAGGGACTTCCCTGGCGGTCCAGTGGTTAAGACTCTGCGCTTCCACTGCAGGGGGCGCGGGTTTGATCCCTGGCCGGGGAACTGAGATCCTGCGTGCCACGTGGCCAAAAAATGTAAAAATAAATAAATAAAAAATTAGAAACATACCTAAACACAGTATTGTTTGTAAAAAAATAAAATAAAATAGATGTAGTCATTTATGGAATACTCTATTTTTAAGAAATTTTGTCATTTGTTATTTACATTGAAATCTTTAATGTAACTGATTTTGCTATAAGATATGGGGCGTGAATTAACCTTATTGTTATTTTTTTCCAGATGGCTAAACTTTGCCCCAACATTAATTATTGAATAATCTGTATTTTCCTTACTGACCTGAAATGGCGTCATATCCTATAAAAAATTCTCCTCTTTCCCTGGTCTGGTTCTGGGCTTTCTGGTGCATTCTGCTGCTGTCTATTTATGGACCATTTCAGTTGGTGACCCCTGATTTGGAGATTTATTGATCACTACTGTTCTATGTGTTTTTAAATTTTTTTTTGCAATTAAAAGAATTAAGATATAATTCATGTAACACCACATTCACCATTTTTAAGTGCACATTTCAGTGGGTTTTGGTAAATTCAAAATGTACCATTATCACTGTGTAATTCCAGAATATTTCCATCACCCCCGAAGGAAACCCTGTACCTGTTAGCCGTCACGTTTAAGTCTACCTTCGTCTCTTCCCCCACCTTTCCCCGGCAACCACTAGTCTACTTTCTGCCTCTAGGGGCTTGCCTATTCTGAACATGTCTTACAAATGGAATCATACAGTTTGTAGCCTTTGTATTTGGATTCTTTCACTTAGCATAATGTGTTCAAGAATCATCCATGTTATAGCATGTATCAATACTTCATTCCTTTTTATGGCTAAAAAATATTCCATTTTATAGATATGCCACATTTTGTTTATCCAGTTGATGGACGTTTGCTTTTTCGCACTTTTTGGCTATTATAAATAATGCTGTTATGTACATGTGTGCTCGAGGTTTTGTTTGAACATACATTTTCAAATCTCTACTCCTGGAAGTGGAATTACCGGGTCCTATGGTAGCTCTATGTGTAACATTTTTGAGGAAATAACAAACTCCCACGACGCTAAACCATTTTGCTTTCTGACCAGGAATGTATGAGGGTTCCAGTATCTCCACGTCATCACCAGCACTTGTTATTTTGTGTTTTTCTCTCCTCTTTTTTTTTCCTCTTTAATTGCAGACGTCCTAGTGGGTATAAAGTGGTATCTCGTTGTGGTTTTGATTTGCATTTCCCTAATACCTGATAATGTTGAGCATCTTTTTATGTGCTTATAGGCCATCTGTTTATCTTGTTTAGAGAAATGTCTATTCAAATCTTTTCCTATTTTTAAATTGAGATATTTATCTTTTTAGGTTGATTACAAGATTTTTTTTTTTTTTTTTTTTTTTTTTTGCGGTACGCGGGCCTCTCCCTGTTGGGGCCTCTCCCGTTGAGGAGCACAGGCTCCGGACGCGCAGGCTCAGCGGCCATGGCTCACAGGCCTAGCTGCTCCGTGGCATGTGGGATCTTCCTGGACTGGGGCATGAACCCGTGTCCCCTGCATCAGCAGGCGGACTCTCAACCACTGTGCCACCAGGGAAGCCCTGCAAGATTTTTAAAATATATGTTTTTTGTTTGTTTGTTTGTTTTTTTTGTGGTACGTGGGCCTCTCACTGTTGTGGCCTCTCCCGTTGCGGAGAACAGACTCCGGACGCACAGGCTCAGTGGCCATGGCTCAAGGGCCCAGCCGCTCCGCGGCATGTGGGATCTTCCCAGACCGGGGCACGAACCCGTGTCCCCTGCATCGGCAGGCGGATTCTCAACCACTGCGCCACCAGGGAAGCCCTAAAATATATGTTTTGTGTACTGATCCTGGCCATGTTTGATTTGCAAAAATTTTCTCCTACTCTGTGGGTTATCTTTTTCCTTTCTTGATAGTGTCTTTTGACACACAAATATTTTTAATTTTGAAGTCCAATTTATCCATTTTTCCTTGTTTGCTTGTGTTTTGGTGTAATAGCTAAGAAACTGTTGCCTAATTCAAGGTCACTAAGAAGTGCGTCTATGTTCCTTTTAAAGAGTTTTATAGTTTTCACTCCTACATTTACTTTTTGGATCCATTTTGAGTTAATTTTTCCATATGGTATGAGGTAGGGGTTCAGTTTCATTCTTTTGCATGTGAATATCATAGAATGTACTCTTGTCTTATACTTTCATGTTGGAAAAGGCCCAGTAAAGTCTTGGCAATTATACAATTTCCAAATCAGGAAACTGACTACTTAATTCCAGTTGCGATTATGTGTAGCTGGAGCTGTGATTTGAATGCCAACTGTTATGGAGAGAATCGCATTCTAACAAACCCCAAGAGACTCTTAAATGACCATATAGCTTTTTCTATATAAAATTCTGAGGCTTCAGATTATGTCCCTTTGGCAGTGGGCATTGACTAAGGTGGAGACATCTTTTAGACAGAAGGAGATTTTGGCTGTAACAGCACTTGGTTAATGGAATTTTGCTTCCAGGGATCTTGCAACATTGAGTTCTGGGTCTGAAAATGGATAATGTGATGACAGGGTCAGTTCAGGGCCAGTTTCAGGGAGGTCCAATTTCCTCTAGAGAGTGTCTCTCTTTTTTTCATTTATGCCATAGGCTCAGAAATATGAGACATACCAGACCCCCTGAAATGCTAAAAATTCCATGCTTTCCACAAAGGTGATTCAAAGATTAAAATGAGAAGCATGGAGAGTTTTTATTCCTACTTGGCAATGGATACACTTTTTTTTTTTTTTTACCCCCTAATGAAAAGCCAGGTTCTGTAGCGCTTTCACGAGGTGCCTCCTTTTTGGAACCATCTCTCCACTTTTAGATTTGATATTAAGTGTCCGAAGGTTGAATTAGGATCAATATTTGTGACACGCTTCCTTCGTCTCTTTTGGCAAAAGAATTGCCATTGGAGAACATTTAAAATGTGAAGCCCCCTTGACTCTGAGGTTTGGGCCAAAAAGTCCCACACAGACAGATCCTTTGAATTAGGTTAAGGGGTTATTTGTTGCTCGGAGTCACTGTGTTTCGTATGAAACAAGTGTGGATTGTCCTGGCCCGTGTCGACAGTCTGGAATGGAATGTTGTGTCACCCCTCGGGGTGACAGGAGTTGGGTTTCCATGTAATGAAGACTGCCCGTCTGTCACCAAATGCCAGTCCTAAGGATGTAACCTCCTCCGAGAAGGGACTGCTTGTTCCCTTGGTGTGGAGAAGGCCGAGGCTGTGTTTGTGTGGCCTTGTGTGCCAGTGTCCAGTGGCACTTGAGCAAACGTATCACTCTGTAGGACAGTGTCCAGGACACCTGCGGCCAGCCTCTTGTGAGCAGCCCGTGAGCACACTCTGGCTTGAAACACTGGATGGAAAGGATGCAGTAGAATGAGGGGCCAGAGATGTTTTTCAGATAAAGCAAAGGAAGTCCCTGTCACTCTGAGAACTTGTCCCTTTGGTGCAGAAACTTTTATCCACCCCATTTATCCCACTCACTTGTTTGTTCACTGCAAGGGGTTGAAAGACAATAAACGTCGGAGTGGCATTTATTCTGATTACAGTTCTGGGTTCCTGGTAGAAAACTCAGAATTGCAGCTTCAGGAAACCACCGCTGTGGAAGAAGTGTTCATTATCTTTTTTAATAATTTTAAAATTTTATATTGGACTATAGTTGATTTACAGTGTCGTGTAAGTTTCAGGTGTACAGCAAAGTGATTCAGTTATACATATACACGTATCTATTCTTTTTCAAGTTATTCATTATCTTTATTCGAGGTACTGTAAGACAGCCTCTGGTCCTGGATGCCAACATGGGGGTCAGAGGTCGCCCCTGCCATTTGGGGTGTAAAGCAGCAGGAATAACAGTTCCGTTCTTCTCCAATAGCACTTTGGGCTAAAATGCACATTCACCCCCTAACCCTCTTCCAACAAGTGAGGTTACTGAAGGAAAGGCATGCTCTGAGCCTGGAGCACATTATTTAGAAATAGGGCACTCACAGATAGGAATGTAAACAGAGACCCATACTATCACCGAGAGGAAGCCAGTCTGAATTTCTGTGTTACCCACCAGCATTTCGTTCCCCCTGGAGCGCTCGTAGTTCCAAAATCCCCTTTCCAGGCTGTCTGAAAGACAAAGCCCAAGATCTGTTCTATGCAGATCAGATTAGATCTTTGACCCCAATTATCATTTTTTAAAAAATACATTAGTCACAGGTAGTCAGGTTATCTTCATATAAGTTTCCTTTATGCTTAGGAATTTTAGATCCTGTGCTACAATTCACTGCTCTCAAGCCGCATGCAGCCACGTTTAATGTTTATAATTTGTCCACCTGATTAAATACAGCTTGAAATGCTTTCCTCCCTTTTTCGGACTCTATTTTCCTCCATTTAACTCTAATAGATTTATTAAATGAAATCAAAACGAATTAAAAGCGCCTGACAACGAAAAAATACATCCGAGGCAGCTGGTGGGCAGTAGCATCTTTGCGGTATGTCCTCGGTAATGATGTTTCCAGGGTAAAAGCTTCAGGTGTCTGAATCGCCATGAACTGTTCTTCCGGTGGGTAGTGAAGGTGGCTTCCGGAGACGTTCACCGAGTGCTCACTGGGGGCCCAGTACATGCTTAACAACAGGCTTTCTGGCCCGTATCTCACTGAATCACTGGGACTGAGTTAGAAGGCAGGGACTCTTTCATCACCTGTGACTCACGAGGAAACTGAGGCTGGGCCGCCGGGAACTTGACCCGATTGCCCAGGGAGGAAATGCGCGGGCCAGGGAGTCCGAAGTCACGGCCTGACCTCTTAAGCACCAATTCCTTAGGTATTCAACTTACTCTCTAGTTTATAAAGTGCTGTCTTCTTTTTTCTGCCCTTGACAAAGGACGATGTTTGGCCTGGTGTAAGCAAATACTGGTGACCAGAAACCCCGTGACTTACCAATCAAACAATTACAGGAAAGGAATTGCTCCAATCAGCCACGAGCTGTCTGCCAGCTGAGCTTCTTCTGTGCAGGACTCGGGTGACGGCCCAGCCCCGCGTCGGCTCCCCTGCAGCACCCTGGAAAAGCGCAGAGGTCCCTGACGACATTCGGCAGCTGCCTGTGCCCAGACGGCAGGAAACCAAGCCGGACGGAAGTTGGAGAAGGTGAAGGCCACCTCGGCTTGTGAGCACTGTCCTGTGGAACTTAAAAGTCGTCTGAAGGACTGAGCGGGCAGGCTAGGCTGGGTTAAGCGTCGTCTCCGTGTTTGGAAGTCTGTCCAGGTGTCTAGAGGGGACACTGGTACCCATCTCATGGCTCTCATGCATCCCGGGTCATGAATGTCAGTGCGTGAGGAGGATACCTCCACAGCCCTGCCTGGGGATGGAGCTCTACCAGCATCTCCTGCAGAGTGCGTGTGGCCAGCGGCTGACGGTCCTTGCCCAGTCCACATTTTTGGGGGGATTCTTATATCAGCCAAGCCAGGGCAAAATACACAGGCATATAGACTTTGCTTTTTCTTTTCTTTTCTTTCTTTCTTTTCCTTTCCTTCCTTTCTTCCCCTTCCTCCCTCCCCCTACCCTCCTTCCTTTCCCCTTTCTTCCTTCCTTCCTTCCCTCCTTCCCTCCCCTTTATTTTTTCAAAACACGTAGTCGAAGGATCCCAGACTTTGGAGCCAGCCAGCCCTCTCTTCATCTCAAGCTCATGCACTCATGAGCTAACGACTTTCCCTCTTTGACCTTTAGTTTTCCTTCTTTGCAAAATGTGCAATGCAATGACTCACCCTCCTCACTAAGGCTTCAAAGAACAGAACAGGACCGTCCCCTGTGCATCAGTCGTGTTTCTTCCTTATGCTTTTCCTAACACGGACTTTCTCGATGACAAATCTAACGTACACAGCAAACCCCTTTCTTTCAAATGAGGACCATTTGCTTCCACGTTTCCTCCACGTCCACGGAGTGAGAGACTCTGGCGTTTGCAGGAATCGGATAGTCAACCGAGAGGGACAGGGAGAAACTGAGTAGCTCAGACTGTCCTCCCGGTGTGTCAAGTGCAGCAGGAGCCCAGAGGACGGGGCTGAACCCCCACAAGGAGTCAGGGACGCCTCCTTCAGCGCGGATCGTGGAGAATGAGGAGAGGAGGAGGAGGAGGGAGAAGGGGCGGCCGGGGGGGTGTGAAGCAGCAAGTCCTGCGCTGGAGACAGTCATACTGTCACACTCCTACGTCACCGTGAAAATGCTACCCCATAGCAAAATAAGGCCAAAAGATGGTCGTACAGTCCGGATGAGTGGGCAGGCGGCTCCCAAAGGGGAAGGTCTTCAGCCGGAAGGGAGGGTGTAGGGGAGGAAGACAGACGTCATCAGAAAGCAATAAGCAGAGGCTATATGAAGCCGGATATTGGGTTGGGGAGACACAGATTTGCAGGTAATGGGAGGAGCACCCCATTCCAGTAGCCATGATGGTGCCCAGGAAGTCAGGTTTCATCCTCTCAAGTTGCGTGTCTAGTCGTTCATGGAATGTTCCAACGTGGGCGTCAGCAATTCTTGGAGCGAAAGTGTCAGCTGTGGAGGCCTGGCTGGAACTCGGCACAAGCAAACAGATCAAAAGTGGATCCATAAATACCCTAAACTGCCCCCAAGAGTCCATACAGACAGCAGAACCAGCCCTACCACTGAGCCCCCTCTCTCAAGAAGAGGAGGAAGGATGCTGTCATTGGCCAGGTGAGAAATGTAGGGTTTGTGGGGAGGAGCTTCTCCCGTCCCCTCCCCTCATTAAAGCCGAGAATGAAAGAGGGTCCTCAAGAGAGAATCTTTAGTAAAGATGAGCAATGGGGGGCAGCTGCACTCCCATCCCTTTTGTGTCAAATATGCAGTTTCTGTGGGTCATGTGCTGGGACACCAAGGAAGGAAGGTGGGCTGGCGCCATCTTGGCTCCCAAAAGCTTGCCTTCAGGATGAGGGCTTACCGGCAGCTCGAGGCTGCAGGCTGCACTGCTCATGGCACGATTGGGATTGGAAGTTATGCCTCCTATGTTTGGGAACTGAACAACAGGGTCGACAGCCAGCTTTTCAAAGCCTGCCTCTCAGACAGCAATGAGGGCCAACAATGTTGGCAAGAGACGCTTCGCCCACAGTGGAGCGAATGAGGTCTACACAGCAGCTGGTTAAGTAGACAGTCTTCCCCACCCATCTCAGTCAGAATCCTAGTTCAGTCCTGTGTTCGGGTCGGAGGATTTTAACGCTTGCGGAAGGAAAGGGTAAATGACTAGCAGAATTCATATTCAAAGATGGAAATATGTTTGACAAGGATGACAGATGACCGGAAATGGGGCAGTTGTGTCCGACCCAGGGTACAGACTGGGACACTTCCCGTTGACTGAGTCAGGACAGATTTGTCCTGGTGTGCCTGGCGCTTTTCCACTTTCAAAACGTGAAGTCCTAAGTCCTGGGAACATCCGGTTTGGGGCAGTCCTGGCTGGTTGATCACCCACCCTGTCAGCCTTCCCGGAGTGACCCCCGCCAGAGGTAGGTTTCCCACTCCCCGTGTGACATTTTCTAGGGCTCGAAATGTGCCAGAGACGTCAGCTTATGCAACGATAGCACATGGGCACCTGGACTCTGCACTGCAAAGTGGGTAATTCAGAGGTGAGCGGAAGTCCTACCTTTTGGCGATTCATCTCTAAAGTCTAAAAATGTTATCAACAGCCGCAGGAAATCAGCAAATAATACCAAACATCGACCTAAAATGTCCAGGCTGGAAGAAATGTGCAAAATACTGAATTCTAAGCTCAACACAGAGATCCCAGGGACCAGGTACAAAGAAAGTGGACTCATGTGCCATTGCTGGGCAGGACCTTGAACTAGTCCTCATACGATAAGTAAGGAATTTCGTTTGTTATCCCTGATTGATATTTTTGAGACTCAGATGAGGCATCGAAGAAAATACCAAATATTTTATGGAAACATTTATGAGAAAGTCAACAGCTTCTGCCATTTTTTTTTCTATCCTTTCTCCCTCATTTCAAAACAAATATGTTAATATCACTCCAAGAGTCAGAGCAGCTGCTTGAGTCATGTGGGGGGGGGGGGGCGGGCATCGAATAATATTAGAAAGAAATGGGTCAGGAATGGCCATACAATGAGGGCCAGAGGAAATGAGAGAACAGGAAGCCTAGCCAGCTGGGGTGTTTCATAATGTACAGACATCGCTTACCTTCTTCTCACACAGAGTTAGAAGAAGAAAGGGTAGAAAAGTGGGTGAAGAAAAGGTAAAAGCAGAGAGAAAGAGACTTAATAAAACGTCTAGTGCTTCATCTATGTAGAACTTAAATCTATGGCAGTTGAAACACTCAGAATGCAAATGAGAATAAGAAGCAAGCAAAAATGCTTTCCCCGTATGCCACAGTGTTATAAATAATAGTACGTGGCTAATTTTGTGTTATTTCCATAAGTGTTGTCAACAAAAGGCTTTCATTTGTAATTAGAAACACAACAGAGGATTGTGTATTTCTCTTTTGTTTTGTGGCTCATAGACCACTGGACAAATTTATCCCTGTGATAAATCTTGAAGGAAAACCCCCAATTTTTTTTTTTTTTAAAGGCTCTTCCCGGACCGGGGCACGAACCCGCGTCCCCTGCATCGTCAGGCGGACTCCCAACCACTGAGCCACCAGGGAAGCCCAACCCAAAATTTTTAACCATACTCTTTGCCATCGTCTTTCCTCTCATAAAATAGAGTTGACAAAAAAAAAAATTGACGATATGGGCTTCCCTGGTGGCGCAGTGGTTGGGAGTCCACCTGCTGATGCAGGGGACAAGGGGTTCGTGCCCCGGTCTGGGAGGATCCCACGTGCCGCGGAGCGGCTGGGCCCGTGAGCCGTGGCCGCTGAGCCTGCGCGTCTGGAGCC